>NC_064864.1:50378036-50678036 GCF_024139225.1 Suncus etruscus | reverse complement strand
CTTTAATGATTTTTATCTCATTCTAGATAAAGATAAAATCTCCAGTAATGATATTCAAAAAATGGCCAATATTTTGATTCAACTTTTTACCTCAAACCCATTATGCCATTTGCTTTTCCTATGTCTACCTACTTCCACTGCAGGCATGTTTTTTTCTCCCAGATATGTCTTTCATCTTCAATTGGTTTGGTATCTCTTCTCCACAAATTACTACATAAGAGTGACATTCCCCCATATGTCATGCAGAACAACACACTTATTCTTTTAATTTTGTCTTTAAGGTTTTTTTCATTTTATATACTTCAGGAAATACATATTAAGGGATCTCACTTTTTGTCAAAGGATCAGAAACTAACAAATACACAATATAAAGAAACTGAATCCTTAGTTCATGCCAGAAATAGTTGTGTCCTAAAGTGAAATTTATGTGTGTGAAAAAGATAAGTTTAAACCAAAGCTATAATTATTTAAAAACAATTATTATGGTTATTAGGAAAGATATAACACATACTATAAATATCATGTAAACCATGGCTGGTTTTATATTCCATCAGTTGGAAGGTTTATACTGAATTATTTATATGTTCAAGGTATGAAGAAATTTAAAGATTAAATTAAAGATTAAAGTCTCATGGGGGAAAGAATATTTTAAATACATTTTTAAATGAGAAGATTTAAATTAGAAGAAAACCTATAGTAGTTGAAACTTAAAAAATGCATCAAATGTGATAAAACAATGTAGTTAAATTTAGGATATGTGTGTGCATATGTTTGGATCATATTAAAGTTATGAAATATGTATGGATATATATGGTATAATAGAGGCCACCCCTAGTGGTCTTGGGGTCTGGGGATTTCCTGGTGATGCCTTATACAGCAGTCCAGGTGTGAAGTATGTTAGACATGTGCTCTATTACTTGAACTATTTTCCTAGTCCTCTATAGTATTTTGTTGTTATTGTTGCAGTTGTTGATTTTTGGGGGTAGTGATGGTGAGGACACACCTACAATGCTATGTCAGCGAGCATTCTTAGTGGTCCTCAGAAGACCATCTAGTGAAAGAAAGTACCAAAATGGACTGAGTGCTAGGCAAGCACCATAACTCTGACTCTCTACAAAATATTTGAAATGTTATGTGTTTTTATATTGTGTGAAAGTATTGGGAAACTACTATATAATTTTGAAGAAGGAACACTATTATTAGAATAGTGTTAAAAGAATATAGCAGATGGGCCCTGGAGAAATAGGACAGCAGATATATTGGTGGATTTAAGATTCAAAATAATACACTCTTACAGCTATATATACAAATATATATAATTGGCTCTGAATATCTGTGATTTCATTTGTCATACTCTCTTTTTTATCATCAGTTTAAAAGTGAAGTTTGGATCATGCCAAACAAAAACAAAAACCCACAGTAGCCAAGGGTGTTGCTTGCCTAGCAGGAGGTTGACCTATGCCAACATACTGTCCCATACTGTCCCCTTGAGCACAGTAAGGAGTAATTCTTGAGTGAATATCCAATAACCCCTGAGTATCACAAAGTGTGGCCCCAAAACCAAATCAAAACAACATTCCAGCAGAGAATAGGAAACACTGTGATAAATTTATATGAACATTTTCTTTGAATAAGACACAATTGGGCCCGGAGTAATAGCACAGCGGCGTTTGCCTTGCAAGCAGCCGATCCAGGACCAAAAGGTGGTTGGTTCGAATCCCGGTGTCCCATATGGTCCCCCGTGCCTGCCAGGAGCTATTTCTGAGCAGACAGCCAGGAGTAACCCCTGAGCATCGCCGGGTGTGGCCCAAAAACCAAAAAAAAAAAAAAAAAAGAATAAGACACAATTGTGCAACAATTGGAATATATTATCATTGTTTCAAATAAGAAAAAGAAAATACATTGACATTTAAGATTTTTCAATGCAGTTAATTCATGAATAAAAATATAAAATACATGCTTTTCGTATCTAGTAAATTATGTTAAATTTACATATTTAAAGAATTTATTAAAAAGTTACATATCAAAGAGATTTAAAATAACCACCAGTCATGTAAAATTTGTATACAAACAAAATGTGCATTAGATGCCATTGTACCACTTTTATTCTACATGTTTTTAGGTCACATAAATGATTTCTTATCTCGAGCTAAGTTGGCAATTTTCATATAATGTATACCTCCAACTCAGATCATTTAAAAATATTTATATGCTACAGAACACTACATAAAAGTGGAATTGTTTTTTCTTCTGTGACTTTGCTTGCAAAGGAGACATTAAATAGACAAAACTATTGATTTACCTGTTTCACAAATGCTAGGAAAGCACTTAGCTTGACCTTATCCAAACAAGGGCAACTAGTTTTCATTTGACACTGATCATGTGCAAATTCAGAAAATTTTATTCAGGTTTATGCTGTATTTTAATCTTGGCTACTGTTGGGGTTTTGTTTGTTTGGCAAGCTCCAAACTCGAGTTTTAAACTGAGATTATAAAAGAGAATATGACAAATCAAGCCACAGATATTCAGAACCAATTATATATGTATAATGTAAGATTGTATTATTTTAAATCTTAAATCCATCATATTTTATCTGATTAGAATTAGCAGCATTTATAGTTTTAGCATATAAGCCCTATATATTTTTTTCTTATTTTTACATAACTATTAAATGTCAGGATGCAATCACTTATAGATATATGATTTGATATTGTATGTTAACTGTGCATCTTGTTTATCTCATTTGTTCAGGAATTACTTTTTTGTCAGATTTGTTAGAATTTTCTATGTAGGCAATAATATCATCTACAAATGGAACACCTTTCATTCCTGTCTTTTTTTTCTTCCTTTCACTTTTATGACAAAGTTTATTAGGAATAGTGGTAGTTGAACAAATTGCCTTGATTTTTATATTAGGGAAAAAACTGTCGTTTACACTCAAGGATTAGTTAATGGTAGGTTTTGCTTAAATGACACCCATTATCATTTACATATATCATCTACATTATTTTGGGAGATTATAAGCAATTTAGTGCTTTTTAGAATAATAGATTTTCATCTTAGCCATCAAATATATGCATGTTGTATTATATCATCCTATCATTATGGCTTAACTACCTATAGTGTGAATATTAGAATTCTCTCTTAGGATATAGTATTGGATTGATAGGACAGCAGGTAAGGTCTTCCTTTGCAAGTGGCTTACCCAGGTTAAAACTTTGACCTCGTCTTTAAATGAGAAGAGGAAGCATTTCCTTGATTTTGAAGTCAGTTTGATGACTTTACCTATCACAATGTTTCAAATAAACTGTGATAAATCAAGGACACAGTTTAGAAAGAATTGTTTCTACCATGTTTTAAATACCTAAAATATTTTTGGATTAGTTACTTTATTACTTTGCAGTAAAACAGTCACAACTTTGTCACCTATGAATATTTTAGTGTCTTAATAAGGCAATTACATTTAACTGGTGGTTTAGTTACACAAAGCCATCCACCAAAATCAATTTTTTTTTAAATTTTTCTCAGTAATTTCTTAATATAGAGGTGGAACTTATTAGTCTATGGCTAGGGAATCAGAGCTATGCCAAAATCTAGTGAAAGGAACCAATAGTAAAAATCATAAATTCTAACTAATCCTGTTTTCCATAGTTAAAGTGATTCTGAGAACTAACAATGCTAGGTAGTTCCAGGAAATTATCCATCATTCCAACACAAATCTATTGGACAAAAATCTATCTGATATGACCCTATATAGTGTTAAGCAATTTAAGTTAGAGGGAAATGGTCAAAAACCAAACTCGCACATGTGTTGTATACAGAGAAATTAAACATGGAAAGAAAACAACATCAAACAAAAATGATGACAAACCCTTTATTTTGAATTAAAAATTGAGAAGGCAAATTTAAGGGTTAAGGAAGAAAAAAGGAGATGAACTAAAAATGAATATTTTAAATACTTTGGAAGTGGTAAGTCTTGTTCACTCATAAACATAACATAAACACAAATGTTAATTCCTAAGAAGAGGCATTAACATGATTAAAGTATAAAAAGAACAATTTAAAAACTAAAAATATTGAAGCCAATGAGATATGCAAATGCCATAACCACATACCATGCATGTGGCCAAAACCGGTTGTGTTACCAGCACTATAAATCATAATCCTAGCATCACCAAAAGTGATGCTAGAAGCACAAAGGGGAGTAAGCCCTGAACAATACCAGATGTGGCCTAAAAAAAATTGAAACTTAAAAATGACTATGATCCTAAACAGAAACTAAATATTATCTGCACAAATAATAGCAGCCTTGAAAAGATTCTCCTTCAATTATAATTTAAATCTTGTATTTTGCCTGAATGCAAATGAATAGAAAATTCCCCTATTAAGTATTTTGATCACAGTTTAGCATTTCCTTTCAAAAGTTCTGTACTAAATTTCTGTGATTTTTATCAGAATTCACTACAAATGAATAACTCAAAAATAGTAAAAGGAGATATAAAGATTAGATTTAGGTGCTTGCCTTGCATACAGCCAACCTCGTTTTATCCCCAGCACACATGGTTCCCTGAGCACTGTCAGATACAGAGTTAAAGAGCTCAAATATGTGTTGGGTGTTGTCCTGGAAGACAAACAAAATACCTTCAGTACAGTAAGAAGAAAAGGTGCATGTTGGGGCACTAATAAAAGAAAGAACAGTCTCTGCATATATATCTTATATACAGCCTATGATTAGCCAATATATGTAACTCTTCAAATACTGACAATCTTGTTGTGAGAATATGAAAATTATATTTCACGCAAATAAATTACTTTACTTGGGGGCCCAACCGTGAGAAATTGTGAGTGCTGCCTGTGTGTGTCTGTCTCCTGTCCTGTCGCCTGAATCTCTTGGGAGTGGGTTGAAAAGAGGCTCCAGCAGAGCGCGGCCTCTCCGCTTCTCTACACAGCTGTGCACTCTTTCTAAGGAAAGAACACCAATAAAACAAGAAGAAAAAAATCACAATAAGAACAGTGCTGGAGGCTGATCTCTGCTGGAACTCAGATGCCAGCACCCCTATCTGCCTGTCTTGTGTGCTGTGCTCTATTTTTGGCTTGATTTCATCCTGTGTGTGGCTCATCTGAGGACGGTTTGCATTCCCATGGAGCCTTCCCTGGAGGTGAGTTTACAAGCCCAGAAAGGGTGGAGCCAGAGGAGCACAGCTTCGCTTCCGGCCCTGCACATCATTTCATTTAGCCAATAAATAAAACCACAACACGTAGAAAAAACCCACAATATAAGTGTGACAATGGGGAAACAATACAGGCCAACCCCAGACAGAGAATGATGATGGCAACTCTGATGACTTGAACATGACCAGCCAACTAGTCAGTCTCTCAGATAAGGAGTTTAGAGTCGCAATATGGAAGAAGTTCAAAGAACTCAAAGAAAGTATAGAAGAGAACACTAATAAAATCAAGAGAATATGAAGATAGAAATCAGAAAACTCCAAACTGAAATTTCAGGTCAAATAACAGGTCTGAAAAACTCAGTAGATTAATTGAAAAAAAAAACATGGTTGAGCTTTACCACAGGTTAACAGCAGCTGAGGATAGAATTAGTACACTAGAAGATAACAATTGCATACAGCAGAAGAAATCGGAAAAAAGCCTTAAAGCAAATGATCAAACAATGGAAAAATTAGTCAAAGAATGGGAACAGATGAAAATAGAAGTCTATGATAAGCTCAACAGAAACAACTTACGAATCATTGGAGTCCCAGAGACCCAGGAAGAAAATCTCCAGGAAGAATCAATGGTCAAGAACATCATTAAAGAGAAACTACCAGCTAATGAATACATGCGATCAAATCCTGCATGCCCAAAGAGTACCAACTAAAAGAGACCCCAGAAAAAACACCCCAAGACACATCCTAGTCACAATGACAAATCCCACAGATAGTGACAGAATTCTGAAAGCAGCAATATTGAAAAGAGAAATTACATTCAAGGGAACATCCTTGAGATATACTGCAGACCTGTCACCAGAAACTTTCAAGGCCAGAAGGCAGTGGTGGGACATAGTGACAAATAAAATAAAATGATTCGCCTAGAATACTGCACCCAGCAAAACTCACTTTCAGGTTTGAAGGAACAATGCAAGGTTTCACAGACAAACAACAGCTCAGAAACCTTACAGTCTCAAACCATTCTTAAAAGAAAAGCTGAACGGCCTACTTTAAGTCAAGACTGACCAACAGACACACCAAACTTCAATATAAAGATGGCACCAACTCCCAGGACAATTCTTTCTCTCAATGTCAAGAGACTAAATGCACCAGTTAAGAGACACAGAGTGGCTAAATGGATCAAAAAACTCAATCCAACCTTCTGCTGCCTACAAGAAACGCACCTGAATAGTCAGAACAAACATAGACTCAAAATAAAAGGCTAGAGGAAAATCATCCAAGCAAACAACACTCATAAAAAAGCAGGAGTGGCCATACTAATATCAGATGATGCAAACTTTATACTTAGGAAAGTTGTAAGGGACAAAGATGGACATTTTGTGTTAATCAAGGGATACGTACAGCAGGAAGAAATCACTCTCCTAAACATATATGCACTGAATGAGGGGCCAGCAAAATATTTAATAAAATTGTTGACAAATCTGAAAAATAATATCAATAACAGCACAATAATTGTGGGAGACCTCAACACGGCATTGTCAACACTTGACAGGTCAACCAGACTAAAACCCAACAAGAATATACTAGACCTAAAAAAGAGAAATGGAAGAAAAAGGCCTAGTAGATATATACAGGACACTCCACCCCCAGAAGCCTGGATACACATTCTTCTCTAATGTACATGGGATATTCTCCAGGATAGACTACATGCTAGCACATGAAACATACTTCCATAATATCAAGAGGATAGAAATTTTGCAGGCTACCTTCGCTGACCACAAGACCCTGAAATTATATGTGAACTACAAAGGGACAAAAGTAGAAAAACTTTAATACCTGGAAGTTAAACAGCCTAATACTGAATAACCAGTGGGTCCAAGATGAAATAAAACAGAAAATCAAAACCTTCCTAAAACAAATGACAATGGAGACACAAACTATCAGAACCTATGGGACACAGCACAAACAGTACTGAGAAGAAAATTTATAGCTTTGCAAGCACACATCAGGAAAGAAGAAGGGGCATACCTAAATAAAATAATGACGCAGCTCATAGAATTAGAAAGTACTCAACAAAAGGACCCAAAAATAGGGAGACAGAAGGAAATAACAAACCTGAGAGCAGAAATCAGTTAAGTGGAAACCCGAAAAACAATCCAAAAGATCAAGAAAAGCAGAAGTTGGTTCTTTGAAAAAAATAAACAAGATTGATAGACCACTGGCAAAACTAACAAAGAAAGAAAGAGAGAGAAACTTGATAAATCATATTAGAAATAAAAAGGAGAGATCACTACTGATATGGTAGACATCCAAAGGGTAATCAGAAACTACTTTGAGAAACTCTATGCCACTAAAAATGAAAACCTGGAAGAAATGGATAAATTTTTGGACTGTTACAATCTTCCACGGTTGAATGAAGAAGATATAGCATATTTAAACATACCCATCACTATTAAGGAAATTAAGATAGTAATCAAATATCTGCCCAAAAACAAAAGTCCAGGCCCAGATGGATTTACTAATGAATTCTTTCAAACCTTTCAAAAGGAACTTCTACCAATTCTGGCAAGACTCTTTCATGAAATTGAAAAAACAGGAACACATTCAAATAGCTTTTATGAAGCCAACATCACCTTGATACCTAAACCAGACAGAGATGCTACAAAAAAAGAAAATTATAGACCAATATAGCTGATGAATACAGATGCAAAGATCCTCAACAAAATCCTGGCAAATAGGATTCAATGCCTCATTAAGAAGATCATCCACTACGATCAAGTAGGTTTCATCCCAGGAATGCAAGGCTGGTTTAACATCCGTAAATCTATCAACATAATACACAACATTAACAACAAGAAAAATAGAAATCACATGATCATATCAATAGATGCAGAGAAAATATTTGATAAGGTCCAACACCCATTCTTGATCAAAACTCTCAGCAAGATGGGAATGGAAGGAACCTTTCTCAATATAGTTAAGGCCATCTACCACAAGCCAGAGATAAATATTGTCCTCAATGGAGAAAAACTGAAAGCCTTTCCTCTAAATTCTGGCACAAGACAAGGCTGTCCTCTCTCACCACTCCTATTCAACATAGCACTGGAAGTACTTGCTATAGCAATTAGGCAAGAAAAAGATATTAAGGGAATCCAGATAGGAAAGGAAGAAGTCAAGCTCTCATTATTTGCAGATGGCATGATACTCTACCTAGAAAACCCTAAAGTCTCTACAAAAAAAGCTTCTAGAAAAAATAGACTCATATAGCAAGGTGGCAGGCTACAAAATTAACACACAAAAATCAATGGCCTTTCTATACACCAATAGTAATAAGGAAGAAATGGACATTAAAAAAACAACCCTATTCACAATAGTGCCACAAAAACTCAAATATCTTGGAATCAACTTGACTAAAAAATGTTAAGGACCTATACAAAAAAAATATAAAACTCTGCTCCAAGAAATAAGGAGGACACGTATAAATGGAAGCACATACCCTGCAGGATTAACATCATTAAAATGAAAATACTCCCCAAAGCATTGTACAGATTTAATGTGATCCCTCTAAAGATACCCATGACATTCTTCAAAGAAATGGATCAGGCACTTTGGAAATTCATATGGAAAAATAAACACCCTAGAATAGCTAAAGCAATCATTGGGAAAAAGAATATGGGAGGAATTACTTTCTCCAACTTTAAATTGTACTACAACGCAATAGTTATCAAAACAGCATAGTATTGGAATAAAGACAGAGCTTTGAAATAGACTTGAATACTCAGAGAATGTTCCCCAGACATACAGACAGACAGACAAACAGACATACAATTTTTGATAAAGGAGCAAGAAATCCTAAATCGAGCAAAGAAAGTCTCTTCAACAAGTGGTGTTGGCACAACTGGCTAGCCACTAGCAAAAAATTGAACTTAGACCCCCAGCTAACATCATGTACGAAGGTTAAATCTAAATGGATTAAAGACCTCGATATCAGACCTGAAACCATAAAATATATAGAACAACATGTAGGTAAAACACTCCAGGACATTGAGACTAAAGACATCTTCAAGGAGGAAACTGCACTCTCCAAGCAAGTGAAAGCAGAAATTAACAGATGGGAATATATTAAACTGAGAAGCTTCTGCACCTCAAAAGAAATAGCGCCCAGGATACAAGAGCCCCCACTGAGTGGGAGAAACTATTCACCCAATACCCATCAGATAAGGGGCGAATCTCCAAAATATACAAGGCACTGACAGAACTTTACAAGAAAAAAAACATCTAATCCCATCAAAAAATGGGGAGAAGAAATGGACAGACACTTTGACAAAGAAGAAATACATATGGCCAAAAGGCACTTGAATAAATGCCCACATCACTAATCATCAGGGTGATGCAAATCAAAACAACTATGAGATATCACCTCACACCCCAGAGATTGGCACACATCACAAAGAATGAGAACAAGCAGTGTTGGCGGGGATGTGGAGAGAAAGGAACTCTTATCCACTGCTGGTGGGAATGCCGTCTAGTTCAACCTTTATGGAAAGCAATATGGAGATTCCTCCAAAAACTGGAAATCGAGCTCCCATACGACCCAGCTATACCATTTCTAGTAATATACCCTAGGAACACAAAAATACAATATAAAAATCCCTTCCTTACACCTATATTCATTGCAGCACTATTTACCATAGCAAGACTCTGGAAACAGCCAAGATACTCTTCAACAGATGAATGGCTAAAGAAACTGTCCTACATATACATAAGGAATATTTTGCAGCTGTCAGGAGAGATGAAGTCATGAAATTTTCCTATACATGGTTGTACATGGAATCTATTATGCTGAGTGAAATAAGTCAGAGAGAGAGAAAGACGCAGAATGGTCTCACTCATCTATGGGTTTTAAGAAAAATGAAAGACATTCTTGCAATAACAACTTTCAGACACGAAAGGAAAAGAGCTGAAGTAACAGCTCACTTCAGGAAGCTCAGCACAAAGAGTGATGAGTTTAGTTAAAGAAATAACTACGTTTTGAATCCTAATAATGAGAATGTACAAGGGAAATAGAAAGCCTGTGTAGAGTACAGGCGGGGGTTTGGTGGGGAGGAGGGAGATTTGGGACATCGGTGATGGGAATGTTGCACTGGGGATGTGTGGTGTTCTTTACATGACTGAAACCCAAACAGAATCATGTATGTAATAAAGTTCTTTAAATAAAAAAATTAATATAAAAAAGAAAGAAAGAACTACACTGAGAACTACTATAATCATGTGAATGAATGAGGTAACTGGAAAGCCTGTCTAGAGTACAGGTGTTGTTGGGGTGGGATGGAGGGAGATTTGTGACATTTGTGGCGGGAATGTTGCACTGGTGAAGGGGGGTGTTCTTCACATGACTGAAACCTAATCACAAACATATTTGTAATCAAGATGTTTAAATAAAGAAAAAATATTAATAAAAAAGAAAAAGAATAAATTGTTATACAAATGAATGAAAATTATAGCAAATCATCTCCACTATGAAAATGGCATGAAAATATTAAAGAATCCATTATAAAAAATAAAAATATAAATAGTAGAAGTATGAGTTTTTCCATATAAAAAGCTCTAGATGTAATTGCCTCATCTCACTTATCACAAGCACAATTTTCATATATACATAAATACATGATAAAAATGTACCTGCTTTATCCATTCATCTGTTGAAGGCATCTTGGTTGTTTCCAAATTCTGGCTATATTAAATAGTGCTGCAATGAATATAGGTGTGAGGAAGGCATTTTTGTATTGTATTTTTGTGTTACTAGGGTATATACCTACAAGTTGTATAGCTGGATCATATGGGAGCTCAATTTCCAGTTTTTTGAGTAATAATGACTAAAGAACTGTGGTACATATACAATTAAAAATTATGCAAATGTCAGTAAAAATGAAGTCATGAAATTTTCCTATACATGGGTGGACATGGAGACTATAATGCTGAGTGAAATAAGTCAGAGGGAGAGAGACATACACAGAATAGTCTCATTCATCTGTGAGTTTTAAAAAAATAAAAGATATTATTGTAATAATGTCCAGAGATGAAGGCCGGAAGGACCAGCTCACGATATGAAACTCACCACAAAGAGTGTTGAGTGTAGTTAAAGAAATAACTACACTGACAACTATTAAGACAATGTTAATAAGTGAGAGAAGTAGAATGCCTATTTCAAATACAGGTAGGGGGTGGTGGAGGTGGGAGATGGGGGGCATTGTTGGTAAGAATGTAGCACTGGTGAAGGAGGATGTTCTTTTTATGACTAAAACCTAACTACAATCATGTTTGCAATCATGGTACTTAATAAAAATATTTTAAAAAATGCAAAAAAAATACTTTACTCAAAATTATTGTTTTTCATTCTAGGATTTAAATGTAACACAATACTTTCAAAAAGAGCTGTTGATTAAAAACTGGTAAGAATGTACTTGGGCAAAATAAGCATGCAAGATCTGAATGTTCTATCATCTGAGGTGTTAATAGATTTTGTTAAAAAAAAACTTAACTGAGGTAATGCTAATGGTTATTTATGAAAATGTCTGAGAACTGGGAAACGAAAAAATTGAATGCCAACATTGTATCCATTTTATAAGTTAGAAAAACTCACTATCATGGTAATTATGGTTGAGTGAATGTAACTTAAAACCTTCAATAATGGGAAGACTTAAAAAGAAGACCGTTAAAATCTCTCCAAGGTAACAAAATCATGAACAATAAATAGAATTGGTTTTGAAAGAAAAAACTGTGACAGATGGAATTTAATAGCTTTTCTGATAGTATTACTAAATTAATAGACTATAGAAAGGAAGTGATTGCAATATGTTTTTTTTATTATATGTGCATCTCTGGTAAAATTTGAATCAATTCAAATTTTCTGGAAAATGAGTAGTACCTTGAGGGTTGAAAACTACTTAAGGTTTCATACAGTGAAATAACAACAGCAAAGTGTTTAGTTTCAGAAATCCTAGGCTACTCTGATTCATTTGGGTTTAAAATGAAACTGAATTTTTGTTTTTGTTTTTGTTTTTTTTGTTTTTGGGCCACACCCGGTAACGCTCAGGGGTTACTCCTGGCTATGCGCTCAGAAGTCGCTCCTGGCTTGGGGGACCATATGGGGCACCGGGGAATCGAACCGCGGTCCGTCCAAGGCTAGCGCAGGCAAGGCAGGCACCTTACCTTTAGCGCCACCGCCCGGCCCCATGAAACTGAATTTTAATAACCAACTTGAGGTCTCAAAGACACAATTTTGATACTAAAATCTTTTATTAATTTAAATAAAATGGCATATTAATGCATGCCAAAGCAAGACCATCATATAAAAGCTA
Organism: Suncus etruscus; assembly: GCF_024139225.1. NCBI lineage: Eukaryota > Metazoa > Chordata > Mammalia > Eulipotyphla > Soricidae > Suncus > Suncus etruscus. The sequence goes on along the minus strand of NC_064864.1, from coordinate 50,665,507 downwards.
CTTCTGCCCTGTATTATTTGTACTGTTTTAGGGCTTATCCTTCACCAGAAATGGTCCTGAGGAAAATAGCAGTTACCAGGGTTGATTCAGGCTCTCACACAGATACCTTACCACTTGAGCCATAAGTCCATACCCCAAGATAATTTTAAATATGTTTCTTTATTTTAGAGTGTTCTTGTGTAGATATTTATTTGACTTAGAGTGCATTTGATTCTTAAAGAGGAGACCTTGAGAATATTTGATACAATATAGCACAAAATGGCTTTAAGTTTGAGAGGTTATTGGTTCTACTGGCATATGCTTGAAATTGGGGTAGAAGAGAAAGTGTGATAGGATCGTAGGCTGGAAGAACTGGTTCCTGACATAAGAAACTCCATCTTTAGTCCCCTCCAAGCCTTTCAGCAGAAAAGGGACTCTTGTTTCAAGGGTAAGGAGCAACCCATTCATAAATACAGCTCATAAACTGTTTAGCTCCAGGAATCACTATCCACACCCACCCTACAATCATGAGTGTCCCCTATAACTACAAGTCAATTGTCATCCAAAACCATAAGCCAGTTTATGAACTTATTTTGCTTCTGTAACTACTCTGCTTACCAAAGTTTCCTAAAACCCTTATCCATTGTATCCATTGTCTGAGAAAAATGTGATTTTTGTCAATATAAACTCATATCTTACTGTCCTCAGCTCTAAAAGTTCTTTGGGAAAAGCTCTCTGGTCACCAGTTTTAGTAATAAGATTCCCAATTCACCTTTTCTGAATAACTCTAATTCATCTCTCATGAGTTACAGCAATATGAATAATAATTTAGAAGTATGCATATTTGTCACGTATCTTTAAGACATAATAAAATTATAAAGCAAATTACATGTCATATCAGATGCAAGTTGTATATATGGCATTGCTCAACTATTAAATAATATACAGAACAAGGCAAAGCAGGTAAATAATAATTAGTTTTATTATTTATGTTAAGATTCTGAATGATAGGGGGCCAGAGTGGTGGCGCAAGGGGTAAGGCGTCTGCCTTGCCCGCGCTAGCCTAGGATGGACCGGTTCAATTCCCCAGAGTCCCATATGGTCCCCCAAGCCAGGAGCAATTTCTGAGCACGTAGCCAGGAGTAACACCGGAGAGTCACCTGGTGTGTCCCCCCCCCCAAAAAAAAGATTCAGAATGATCATTTTTTAATATAACTTTCAACTTTTATCCATAGAAATGCAATATAATTATAATCTACCTTTTGGAAATGTATGAATTTGTTTTTACCAAGAAGAAGATTTAGAGAAATCCATGCTAGCAAATAGTAAATATTTGAAAGAAGTCTTATGTTCTTTTCTTTAAACTATCTTTTTGAATACTGTCCTTTTTTTTTTTTTTTTTTTTTTTTGAGCCACACCCGGTGTTGCTCAGGGGTTATTCCTGGCTCAGCCTTCCTTCAGAAATAGCTCCTGAAAGGACCATATAGGATGCCAGGATTGAACCCAGATCCGTTCAGGGTCAGCAGCAATCAAGGCAAATGCCCTACTGCTGTGCTATCACTCCCACACCGACTGTCAAATTCTTAAGTATAACAAATGTATTGGGGAAGTAAAGGGAGTAAGAAAAGAGGTAGATTAAGATATGTGTTCAAGAGAACATGGGCTTATTAAAAACAAGATAAACCCAATATACACTCCTACATTAAATTATAAAAGTATAGAAGTATATCCCCTCGTGTCTAGACATCTCAAGAGGGGAGATGCAGTTGGCATGTGCTTCAGCAGCCTAGGAATAGAGAGCTGTCTTCTGCTAGACACCGTGGACTCTTCAATGTGTGCTTCAACATCATGGGTGAGCCTGCTCCTCTGTCTCATTAATTTCTATACACTTTTTTAAAAAATGCTTCAACTCCTATCCAGTCTGCTGCTAAGATGATTGTCTAGGGAGAGAGATTGTGAAGCAACTAAAGGTTTTCTTCAATATGATTTTTAAGTAGTGGCCTTTAATCCAGTGGAGTTTCTCCTCCTCTTAAGGAGCCCAACCATCTTTTCACTGGAGCCTCTTTGAACTTGTCTTGGAACTCTGCATCTCAGTGGCTTGCACAACTCCTGAGATGTGTTCTTTGTGTCAAAGGCTTTCAAGCCTTGGGGCTGGTTTAGGATTTTGAAAGTTTTCCCTACTATTGCATTCATTACCAAGGCTTGCCATTGTCTTGCCTGCAACTTTTTCACCTTAGAGGCTCACTCCATTAAATAATATTTATTACCCTTCTAATTATTTTATTTCATCTATAATTTTAAGTAAATATAATGAAAATGACTAGTATAGAGAATTATGCTATGCTCATTTATCACAAATGTATTTTTTATTCCTTCCTTTTTTCCTTCATCTGTAAATGCTTGGAGTACTAGAGACACTCAAAGTGTCTCATAGTGTCTCATAGTGAAAACAGACTAAATTTTTGCAACTACAAGTAGCCTTTTATTATTTTTTTATTTTCAGAAGATGAGGTTCTATTTATTAAAAATGTACCATTCTGCCAATAATGTGAACATATGAACATAGTCAAAGCTACACAAATCTGAAATATTAAAGACTTAATTACCTAACTGTATTTCTTTTTGTTGTCGTTGTTGTTGTTTTGGGGGGAGGTCACACCTGGCAGCACTCAGGGGTTACTCCTGGCTCTGTGCTCAGAAATTGTTCCTGGAAGACATGGGGGACCATATGGGATGCTAGGATTTGAACCAGGTCCCTCCTGTGTTGACCGCGTGCAGGGCAGATGCCTTATCAGTGTGCTATCGTTCTGGCCTCCCTACCTCTATCTCTATGCTACTACCTCTACCTGTTTGCTTAGAAATAATTCTACCTATTTTCTTAGAAATTTTCTGCTAGAATTGGAAACAATTTTCTCAAGGTCATGCTACTAATAAGTACAAAAAAGAAACTAAATTCCCAGTCTTCTCTTAAATTAATCTCAATGTTTTTATTGAGCTTTGAATATTTTATCTCACCCTCTCAGCATGATTTATAGAACAAGCAACAGAAAAATTTCCCTTTATATTATGTGTGCTATACATATTATGTGTAACTAATTCCACACGGATATATATGCAAGTGAATGTACTTGTTTTGAAAAGTATGATAAAGATGATGGAAATGAGTGTAATTAGGTAAAACCTAGACATTCAACAAATGTCAATTATTCCCACTTGAGTCTATAAATATATATTGCTTTCATGTTTGACTAATATATCCATTAGTAATTGGTTTCCAAATGTACCTACTTATGGCTAAAGGTATTTCTACCTTAATAAACATGTAAATACCTTAATAATTTTAACTTACTAAAGATGATCTATCTTTAGTGTCATCTAATATTATTCCTTAGTATAAATATTTTCAATTCCTTTTTTAAAAATTGTTTATTTAATTAAAGAAACATGATTTACAATGTTGTCGATATGATGTTGAGTTTTGGGCATATCATATTTCAACACCACCAGGTCAAATTCTCTCCACTAATTTTCTCCATACTACATCCCACCCCTTCTCTGATCACCACCTTGATAGGCATATTTTAAAGTTCTATGGTTGCAGCGTATGTTTATTGTTTTTAGTGTTGTTAAGTCTGGACTTTGATATTTAGTTGTACCACTGTCCCACATCACCAGTGTAACCAGAACCCCAGCCCATTGTCCCCTATTACTTCCTTCCATCATCTTCTTCTTTCCCACCTTAATTCCTCTTTCCTATACTGTGGTTTCAAAGGTGATCTATACAGTCCCTATTTTACTATATTATATTCCCCACCCAGTCATTCTATATACCACATGTAATAGAAATCACTCTGTTTGTCCTTCTGGATTAATTCACTCAATATTAAGGCTGGTGGTAGTTCCTGGAGTAAAATATGTGAGGTGGGGGGAAGAGGCAGCAACTCTGAGAAAGGAATCTGCCACTTCTCTCTCTCTCTCCCACAACAGCTGGGGAGGTCTGGACAATGAATCTTGCTCTTTATAGGAAAGGAAGGTCAGTCCTAAATCTTGCTTAGGTCTTCCAGGTCCATCTCCTTCTCTCAGAAATGAATTACAGGAGATGAATAATGAATAAAAACAGTTTTTATTTGGTGGTACTGAGGAAGGAGAATGAAAGGATAAAAAACAGAGAGATTAAGGAAATCAAGAGAGAGCACAGGCTTATTCAAAGCCAGAGAGTCTCAGAATGAAATTAGGAAAGCATATATCTCAACAGGGAGGACATGGGCAACATGTGTATACAGACACCATATGTGCATAGACTGCCATCACCTATGTGCACCTATGTTCCCTTTATTGCAAGTTGGTTTATAGAGGGTTTTTCCCAACCTGTCCTTGTGGGGCTTTCCAGTTACGTAAGAGTCCTGCTGTTAAGTTGCCTGGGAAATGGTGGGGTGAGGTAGATAGGATGGGGGTGGCAGTGATGGTCTTCTTTGGAATTTCTTTCCTGGCCTTTGTTCCTACTTATCTCAGTGGGGTGTTCCCTAAATAGGTGTACAGTCTTTCATTTATTAATTTAAACACCATGGTTACAAGATTATTCATAATACTATTATTTTTCCAAATAGAGTTTTTCTTGATTGAGTTACAGTCTTACAATGTACAACAACATTCCCAAGTACACATTTCCTGCCACAAATGTCCCCAGTTTCTCTTTGACCCTCTCGTTGTCCTCTCCCCTGCCTGTCTCTGGGCCATACATTTTTCTTCTCTCTCTTTCTCTCTCAATTTTTTCTCTCTCTTCTTTTATTTTCCCTTTTAACACTTTGGTTTGTAGTATAATGTTCATTTTATCCATTGTCTGTAATTTACTTTCCATCCATCTTTCCCACCTGCCTCTCTCACTCTCTCTTTCTTTATCTTTTTGACACTGTGGTTTGCACTATTACTAATTATTGGGCAATATGCATATTGCTTTAATCCCTTTAAAAGTATCCAGTTCTTGTCCAGAGTAATTAGTTCCAACCATCCTCACTGTAGACTATTCATTACCTTAAGTACATTCATCACTCTTTGTGGCAAGCTTCCTACCATGACTGGTCATCCTGATCCTTATCTCTATTGTCTCTGGGCATTATAATCAGACTATCTATTATTTTTATACCCACAAAAATATTATTCTGTCATTCCCTCTCCCTCTGATTCTTTTCACTCAGCATAATCATCTTATATCCATCCATTTATAGGTAAATTTTATGACTTTATTTTCCTAAATAGTATAGTATTCCTTTGTCTAGATGTACCACAGTTTCTATAGCCACTCATTTGTTCTTGGGTACTTGGACTGTTTACAGGTTTGAGCTATAGTGTGGTGATGAACATCTGGTGATGATTTTCTGCATGGCGTTTTTGAATTCTTAGGATATTGATAGGAGTGGTAATGCTAGGTCTATGGAAGCTAAATTTTTAGATTTTTGAGGAGTATTAATATTGCTTTCCAAAATAGCTGGTTCAGTCAAAATGGTTCATTTTGCCATTAGTGAATCAGTTCCTTTCTCCTCTAGTCCAGGCTAGCACTGGTTGTTCTTGTACTCTGTGATGTATGCCAGTTTCCGTGGTGTGAGATAAGAACTCATGATTGGGGCCAGAGCAATGGCGCAGAGTTGGGAGTTTGCCTTGCACGCGGCTGACCCAGGACGGACTGCAATTCCATCCCCCAGCGTCCCAGATGGTCTTTCAAGCCAGGAGCAATTTCTGAGCACATAGCCAGGAGTAACCCCTGAACATCACTGGGTGTGGCCCCCCAAAATTTGTCTCCTCGCAAAAAAAGAACTCGTTGCTTGATTTGCATCTCACTGATGATTAGTGATGTGAAGTATCTTTTCATGTGCCTTTTGGTCATCTGTACTTTTTCTTTGAGAAAATGTTTTTTTTTTTTTTTTTTACTTTTTCTCCTCATCTTTGAATGGCTTTCGATTTATTATCTTCTAGCTAAGTTCTACCAGTGCCTTGTATATCTTAGATATTATCTAACTATCTCATGTGTATTAGGTAAATAGTTTTTCCCATTCTGAGGGTATTTTTGTATACTAATCACAGTTTCTCTTCAAGAGTAGAATCTTTTTTTTTTTTTTTTTTTGGTTTTTGGGCCACACCAGTTTGATGCTCAGGGGTTACTCCTGGCTATGTGCTCAGAAGTCGCTCCTGGCTTGGGAGACCGTATGGGACGCCTGGGGACAGAACCGCAGTCCGTCCTACGGTAGCGCTTGCAAGGCAAACACCTTACCTCTAGTGCCACCTTCCCGGCCCCAAAGAGTAGAATCTTTTAATGTAGTTCATTTATCTTTGTTTCAACTTGCTTTTGCCAGTGGTGTTTCATCTTTGAAGATACTTTTAGTTTCAATGTCATGGAGTGTTCTTTTTGTTTTACTCTATGTATCTTATGGTTTGGGGTATGATATTAAGGTTTTTAACCTTTAGTGACTTCTCCCTTTTTATTTGTTTTGGCTTATTAAATTTCTTTCTCTATCTTTGTTAGTCTTGCTAATGGTTTATCAATCTTATTTTTTTTAAAGAATAAACTATTTCTTTCATTGATCTTTTGATTGTTTTTGTGGGTTTCTAGTTCAGTAATTTCTGCTCTATATTTATTTGTTCCTTCTGCCTGCCCCCTTTTAGTTCATTTTGTTGGTCCTTTTCCAAATTTTTTTTTTTGAGGAAGAAGAAGAAGAATAGAAGGTATATTCCTAGGAGCGGTATAGCTAGACCATTTGGGAGCTCGATTTCCATTTTTTTGAGGAATCTCCATATTGCTTTCCATAAAGGTTGAACTAGATGGCATTCCCACCAGCAGTCACACCCATTGGCACTCGGGTTACTCCTAGCTCTGCCCTCAGAAATAGCTCCAGGCAGACTCGGAGGAACACATAAGATCCTAGATTTGAACTGGGGTCTTTTCAAATGTGTTGGCCACGTGCAAGGAAAACGCCTTACCTCTGTGCTATCACTCCAGCCCTTTTTCTTTTTCTTTTTTTAAGTTGTACATTAAGTTATGTATGTAGGCTCATTTATCCTTCCATATAAATGAATGCATGCAAAGCTATAAAAATTTTTACAACATTTTGCTTTGTCCCACAAAATCTGATAATTTATATCTTTATTTTCATTTGTTTGCAGAAAACTTTTTATTTCCTCTTTGATTTTATCTCTGACCACTAATTGTTCTGTAGTGAGCTATTTAATTTCCAGGTTTTAATTTTTTTCTCTGTGGGGCCAGAGTGGTAGCACAGTGGTGGGGCATTTGCCTTGCATACACCTGGCTCAGAACAAACCTGGGTTCGATCCCTGGCATCCCATATAGTCCCCCAAGCCAGGAGCAATTTCTGAGCATAGAGCCAGGAGTAACCCCTGAGTTCAGCTGGGTTCTTCCAATTCATAAACATGAAATATCATCTCATTTTTATAATGGTCTCCTTTTGGGAGATGTAAGTTCTTTGCTTTTCTAATAACCTTAGTTTCTTACCTCCTAATTTAAAGCTATTTACTCTTAACTGATATCCAGTCTATCGGTAAACATGGAGTTGGTGGTGGTGAGGGATTTAATTTACCTACAATATCATAAGTGGTCATGTGATATTGTTCTGGAGCCAAGTGGTAAGGCCTTCTTTCATCTAGGGAATTTATGGAGAGCTCATAACATAGAAGCAGTAGGGCAGAAATTGATTTGGAACCCTTGATTCCCCTCAATTAAAAATAAAAGAGGCACATGTCAGCATTTTTGCTTTGTCTTCTTAAGCCCTATTTCACCTCCCACCCAAGTCAAAAATATTTCATTCTATCCCCCATCATTTAATTTTTAAGAATTTGTATTTTATAACCAAGTCTTGTCATGTAAGTTACCCTCTGAAGGCTATCTGCAGGAGTGGGGGTGTTAGAGAAGTCTTCAAGGTCATCACATAAATTCATTATTCCACCCATATTTTCAAGATGCAAAGGAGCTTAATATTCATTCAAAAAGACTTTATATTGTCTAGAAAATGAACTGCAGGTGCTTAAATTGCTGTGAGAATTAGTTACGATTTAACTGTCAAAATAGAAAGTAGTATTGAGATTACTTTTGTTTGTTTATTTGTTTTTTGTTTGGTTGGGGGCCACACCAGCTGATGCTCAGGGGTTACTTCTGGCTATGTACTCAGAAATTGCTTGTGGCTAGGGGGCACCACATGGGATGTTGGGGATCTAAAAACAGTCTGTCCTAAATCAAATGCATGCAAGGCAAACGCCCTACCTCTGTGTGAGATTTTTTTTTTAAAAAAGAAAGATATATATATGAATCATTTTGCTTATTTTATGGCAATACAAGCTGTCTTTCCCCCTCATCTACACTAACATTTTCCAAACAGAAACCTTCATACTTTCTTTTCTATTATTATTACTTTTTCTAGAATTAAGACTTGTCTAAGGCAGCAACTGTGCTGTTATCAATTGATATCTGAATCTGGTGCATACTTTATTTCTTTAGAATAAAAGAAAACAGCATTATTCTATTTTTAAAATTAATTTGGAGGTCTGAGGGTGGAGATTTATAGATATTCATCCCTTAGAGATTTGAGCAGGTAGTATGGATAGTTCCAAGCAATCCTAGAGTAGATAGATGCATGCATTTTCAATCTCTGATAGGGAGTTTAAAAAGAGTGCAGAGGAATGTGCAACATAGCATTCAATTAACTAGTCTTTAAGATAGGAGGAATCAGCCTATTAGGTTTAGGAATAAAAGAAAGCTATGCAGAGAATACAAATGCATAAAAATAACAATGCATTCAACCTTATTTTAAGGAGTAGGACAATACAGCTCATGTTTGCTATCTTTTAAAGTGACGTCTAACTAAGGATTGCATTCAGATTATTTCTGCAGGAGCTTTTTATGCAAGGGTCATGAATACACTTAATGGGGTGTAGTTGAGAACATTAAAATCTCAGCTTGTCTGCACTAAGTAACCGGTTACTATTGCAGTGGTTTTCCTGAAGAAAACAGTGCCTATTATTACTTACCACTGCTGCTGTTTTTCTACATAGTAATATAAGCCAAGTCTGAAAAAAATTGTCTTATTCTTCATGCAGGTTTTTCAAATTTTTGACCTTTGGAATAAGCCTTTAAGGGGTTAGAAATAGCCAATGAGAAGTGTGGCAGATGAACTCTAGGATCACATCCAACCTTCTTGTGTGGCCATACTCCTTTTGTGTTCAAGTAGTTATAATGAATGTGTCCTTTCCCTGTAGTATTTTTTCTATGAGCCATGAAATATGACAGTTATAGAATACCATATTATTTTTTAGAATACATTTTCTGGTTTGTTTATGATATATGATTAAAATGATGTGACATTCTCTTTCCACCATCTTGGACTCCCGTGGAGGCCCGGACTAATTAAGAGACAGACATGGCTGGAAGGCTGTTTCGGGGTCTCTGAAACCAGAGGAAGTACACAGCTCTTCTTAAAACTGAAGGTATTTATGCTCGGGATCAAACTTAATTCTATCTAGGCAAGAGATGTGCTTATGTGTACAAAGCAAAGAATAACACTGTGACTCCTGGTGACAAACCTAACAAAACCAGAGTGATCTGGGAAAAGGTAACCCGTGCCCATGGAAACAATGGCATGATTGGAGCCAAATTCCGAAGCAACTTTCCTGCTAAGGCAATCGGTCATAGAACCCGTGTGATGCTTTACCCCTCAAGAATTTAAGCTTATTGAAAAGTAAATAAATAAAATGTAGATAAAAAATGATGTGACATTTCTGCTACTTTTTAGTGTATAATGAGTCTCAGCCTACCAGATTGAATCTATATTTATGAAACAAGTGGCTTTGTTGTGGAAACTCATGTAACTAGTGATGATGGCTGGGAAATCTATAAGAACTGTGGTCTTTTGAGGTGGGGTCAATCCAACAGTGACAAAATACTTTGGGCCTGTGTCATAAAATGTGAAATTGTCCATTACTTGAAGAAGTTCTCCAGGTTAAAACATTCAAATGAGAATACAATCCATATGTGTTGATGGGGCTTGCGAGACCCAAAGCAACACAATGCACTAAATCATTTTCAAGTCCCTAACTCTCTACAATTATTGAAAGTAAAAGAGTTTTGAAGTTATTCAATTTGTTGGTAGCTAATTATAAAGCTATATGATAATAATATAAGCAGAGATCTCCTCAGGATTTTTAAAGAAATAGAAATACTACCTGTACTTGTCATTAAGAAGTGGCAATTTAAATCTGTAACAACATCATAAATTTCTGAGTGGCAGAAGACTTTATTAAAATGGAAAACTTTGACTCATTTGTAGCAAATTTTGATCACAAAATAAAATTTTCTTTTTTATTCTTACTGTTCCCCCTAGAACACATTGGTAGAATGCAATTTCTTTTTGCTCTTCTCATAAATTTTCATCCTAGGGATGAGAGAGCAATTTTCATTTCTCATCAATGAAAGTATTGTTTCCCATTCTGCATTTCCCCAGAATCACTTTTTGAAAAGTAACAAAGGACTTCATTACAGAAGCCGGGCTTCTGGAGCTTGATAATTTATTTGCCTTGTTATTCAGTGTTCAGTAGTTATAGCTCAGGCTGGTGTCCTGATCTTTAAAGTAGGACAATGTTATAATATATTTCCAATCAGTGGCTGGAAGAAAAGTTTAAGCGCACATAATGTAGAATTCAATTAGGCACATTGATTCATAAAAGTATGCATTGTTGCATACAAATACAGATTGCTCACCTCTTTAGAGAGACTTCTCCATTGCATTTTCTGCCTAATCATTTGTTATGTTTGTTTTGCCACTCTTAGAAATATGATTTAACTAATGTATCTTCATGTAATTTATTAGGATACTTATCATTTTAATGCCTACAATTACAGGGGAAATAACTATAGGAAAGTTCATAAACATATTACAACTGTCAGATGACATCAAGGCAAAAATAAATGGTTGTTTAGAAATAATTCTAATTGGAGCAACACTTAGGTTGATTTTACCATGAGCGCAGATATATTTTTATCTCATGGTGGGAATTTTTAAAATAAAATAGTAATTTAGGTTTCCATTTTTCCCTAACTTCTTTGGGACCTGATTGACAAGTATATATTTACTTGTATATGAATTATATAATATGGTGTTTTAATATAAGTATACATGTTATGCCATAATAATAATAATTACCATGTCTATCACTTAGAATAGTTACCAGTGTGATATAAAATTTAATTTTTAAGAAAATTTTAAACACCAGTGCAGTGCTATTGATCATGATATCTGTGTTTTGCATTAGACTCTAAGAAATTAGCTTAAGCTAAAAATTTATAATATTTGAAAAATTAAAAGTTGAAAAACCTATCTGTGGATGTCCATTCTCCTCAAGAATAATCTAAAATAATGTTTTAAAAGACAAAAATTGATAGTGATTATATCTATGAAACACATATGAAATAACTTGATATATATTATTATATGTATGCATATCTATATAAATTTTACTCTACTCAATTAAGTAACATTTTATGCCATGTACTATTTTTATGTAGTACTTTAGCTTCAGAATAACATTTTAAATAGATAAACAGATTTTTCCAGTCATACAATTAATTTCTATTTTAAACAGCCATGTTAGGCTCAAAGCTAGCACAGAAGTTAAAGCATTTGTCTTCCATACACTTGATCCTTACACAGCAACATGTATGGTTCCTCAAACATTACAAGAGTGATATCTAAGCACAGAGCCAAAATAAAGCAGTCAAAACTTGGTAGCAATTTCTCTAAATACATGGATCAATTTGTCATGTAATAATAGTATTTTAATAATAATACTATGCTTCTAATTTATGAAGATTGTTTTCCTATTTAGTTCTTCATTATTTTCAACAGTATTTGTTTTTTATCTTTGTTTTCAGGATATAACTCATGTTTTCCTTGTACACTTAGATTTTCTATATTTTATAAATTTTATTCTTTTTAATTGCATTTCATTGTCAGATAACATATATTTTAAAACACTTAAATATGTTGAAGCTTGTTTTATGATTGAAAGTCTATTTTGTCCTTCAGATTGTTGTATGTATACTTGAGAGCCATCTGGCATTCTGTTGCTCTTGAATATGTGCATCTCTTAGGACTAGTTGGTTTATATTTTTCTTAAAGTCTTCTTTCTTGCTGATATTCTTATATTTAATATATGATTGAAATTGAAGTACTTAAATCTATAACTATTATTGAAAAAGCTACTTTTCCCTTTAATTTGCATTTCTTGCTTCCTATATCTTGAATATCTTTTGTTGAAAGTTTATTGTATCAATATTTGTTACATCCTCTTGACAATCTTCCATATTTTATTACTGTGGAAAATTATCCCATTAATGAACTCCCAAACTTGGATACTCTCCTGAGTAAAACAAGCTTAATAGATTTAGGATAGCTACAAACATGCAGCCAAGCAGGGAACATCCTTCTAGGGCAAGAGAGAGGATTACAATAACTTCAAAATTATGAGTGAATGATCATCACCCTATAGTCACAGAAATATAAATATTCTTGTTTTTGTTCCTAACATGTTAACTCATAAATAAAGGCACACATGCTGGGTTTCAGGGACATTAATATGGATCTAAATAAAAACAAAGTAGCTCCTTGCAGAGAGTTGTTTCTTGGAGAGTCACTGTGTTTTTCTGATTCCTGGTGACCAGCTCCATAGGATAAAGTTGAACATTCCAGTCTAACAGGTTCAAAGACAGAGATGTCCCACATGTTATAGTATGTCTTTACTTATAGTAATTTATTTTATTTGTTTAAAAGTACTATTATCACTCCAGGTTTTCTTTTGTTACTGTTTCATGTTATATATCATTTTTTTCTCTTTATCTTTAACTTGCTGTTTCTTTCAAAGAGTGTCTAATAGATAATTGATTTAAAAAAAAGTTTTCACCAATTTTTATTTTAATGAAAATATTTAGTTCATTTAATTAAGTTATAAATATGGCTGGATTTGAATTTCATTGTTCTCTCTCTCTCTCTTTTTTTTTTTTTAGGTTTTTGGGTCACAACTACCAGCGCTCAGGGGTTACTCCTGGCTCTGCATTCAGAAATTGCTCCTGGCAGGCTCAGGGGACCATATGGGATACTAGGAATTAAAGTGGAGTCCATCTGGGGTTGTCCACGTGCAAGGCATTATGCTACCACTCCTGCCCTCATTGTATTTTCTATTTGTCATGTATTTTATGAATCAGTCTCTCTGTTCCCTATTTTATTTTGTTTTAAGAAGATATGTCTGAGTATATCACTATTAAATTTGCTTTGAATAAATAGGAACTTAATTACAAAAATATGCTTAATATTCACTCTTTCTCACCTTTATTTTAATTATTTTAAACTTATTTTCAATAGAATTATATTGATTTACAAAAGTGTAAATATTCATATATTTTAGAGACTTAATGTTAGCATACAACAGTCTATTGTAAATTTTCAGACATTTTCACACTCAACTAACTTCAATTCTGTGGTTAAACTCTCAGGACTATTTCATTGGACATTATCTCATTCATTGTTTTGAATATTTATATGTAATATCTGATCTCATCCTACCTTTGTCTTAGTCTTTTTATTTGAAAAAAATTTTTTTTGGTTTTGAGCTACACCCAGTGACACTCAGGGGTTACTCTTGGTTATGTGCTCAGAAATAGCTCTTGGCTTGGGGACCATATGAGATGCCGGGAGATTGAAATGTGTTCCATCCTAGGTTAGTCATGTGCAAGGCAAATGCCCTACCTTTGTGCCACCGCTCTGGCCCCCTGAATTTTTTTTAAAGAAAATATATCACATAGTTGACAACTGATCATAATACATTTGTTTCAAGATAATTGAAAATAAAGTTACTAAAAAGAAAAAGAAAAAAATATAAATATTAAAGTGGAAGAGAAGAAATAAGAAATAAGAAAAAGTTTAATAGCAAATCTATTTGTGAAAATTATTGTATCTCCAATAAAGTCATTAATACAATATCAGAAGATTTGGTAAGCTCTTATCAGAAAACCAATCTGGTAGCTAGCAACAGTCCACAACAATGGGAGGTGAGGGGAAAGGGCTACTGAGAGCAAATCAGCAGCAGCAGCAGCAGCAGCAGCAGCAGCAGCAGCAGCAGCTTCTTCTTGCTCTTAGAATCTTTTCATTTTGAGAGCTGGTTGGAAGATGGCTGGGATAGGGGGAATCTTCCGCTTCCTGAGGAGTTAAGAACTGAGGGTAAAAAAGGGTTAAATGGGGGGGGGGGTTAAATGTCTTTCTCTTTCTGATTCATTTAACTTAGCCTTGATCTCCATTCTCCGTTTCAGCCACGTTATTAAAAAGGCAAAATTTCCTTTTCTCATAACTAAATAGAATTTTATTGTATGTGTATGCGTATAATGTATAGCAAAATATTTTTTGTTTTGTTTTGGGCCAGGGGTTACACCTGGTTATGCACTCAGAAATCACTCCTGGCTTCGGGGACCATATGGGACACCTGGGGATCGAACTTAGGTCAGTCGCATGAAAGGTAAATGCCCTACGGCTGCACCACCATTCCGGGCCCCACAAAATATCTTTTTTAATTGAGAGATCCTTACTCAGCAGTGTTTAGGGCTTAATCCTGGCTCTACACCCAGGAAAAAATCCTGGAACACTGAAGGGTTCTTATAAGGATATCTAGGATTGAACCTGGATCAGTCATGTGCAAGGCAAGTGCCCTACCCATTATACCATTGATTAGGCCTCACTTAGTACACTTTCTTTATCTACTTGTCTTTGGGTTAGTTTTGGATTGTTTCCTTAGCATTTACATATAGTGCTCTAATGAGCCTAGGTGTGTAAGTATTACTTTGTATTAATATATCTGTGTTTTTTGAATAGATACATAGGAATAGAATTGTTGGAGTACAGAGTCTATTTTGGGAGTTTTCCATACTCTTTTTCATAGAGTCTGGATGAATTTGTCTATAATTAGTGAATGAAGGTTTCTTTTACTCTATATCTTTGGTAGAAATTGGGCATTTTCACATTTTACAGGTAGTTTATTGTTTTGATTTTAAATTCCCTGTTAATTAGTTATAGTAAGCATTTTCAATAGTAAGTGCTTATTGGCCATTTTCATGCTATCATTGGTGTAGTGTTCATTCGGCTTTTTTCCCTAATTTTTGAAATTCATATCATTAAGTTCTTCTTGTTATTAAATGTGTAAGTTTTTAATAAATCTTGATTAGTAGCCCTATTGTACAATGTAGAGTGTGGGAATATTTTATTCCACCTAGTAGTGATATATTTGTTTATTTTAACTATAGCTTTTTCTGTTGTACTAACTTTCTTTATATTAATGTAATATCATTTGTTTATATTTGCTTCCAGCCCCATATGCCTGGGTCTAAATACTAAAGATACCACCAAAGCCAGAATGATAAAATTTTTGAAGATATTTTTGAGATCCAATTTTGTAGGTTTGGACCAAATTCATTCACTTGGTTGATGAGTGAATTGTGTAAAAGAACGATTCTATTTTATTCTTTGTATGTGGTTGCCCAAATTATCCCCAGCACAATTATTAAAAAGATGCTTTATCTCCATTTTATATTTTTGGTTCCATTCTTGTAAGTTAATTGTCCACATCAAATACCATTTTTAGGGGCCAAAGTGATAGCATGGCGGTAAGGTGTTTGCCTTGCATGCAGAAGGATGGTAGTTCAAATCTTGGCATCCCATATGGTCCCCCGAGCCTGCCAGGAGAGATTTCTGAGTGTAGACCCAGGAGCAATTCCTGAGTGCTGCCGGATGTGACCCAAAAACTAAAAAAAAAAAAAAAAATACCATTTTTAGACATGCACAAAAAATTATATTTATGATTCACAGATTTTATCTTTAAAATAAAATAGGAGACAGATACTTTAATAAAATTTATCATTTATATTTATGCAATTATATTTAATGATGTTCTTTAATTCTTTATGTGGTTTAATAATACTATATAGTATTCTTTCATGTTTAGCTTTTACATCTCTCTGGGACATCTCTTTTTGGCAGTCAATATGGACGAATATTTCAAGAACTTTTTATATCAGAATATTTTAAATTGACTTCATATTAAGGAGCAGTTGTATTATAAAAGTCACAGTTCCCAGCTAGTCCTTTTAACTTTTAGTGTCTATAATCTGTTATGTAGCAACTGAAGAAGTTCCTATACTCAATAATTGTTTCTGGTTTTCACAAGGCTATTTTGTACTGCATGTACTGAGTCAGGTCAAAAAGTTTAATCATGTGGGGTCAGAACAATGGTACAGTGTAGGGGGTGCTTCTTTGACAAGCAACCTATCCTGGTTTGATTGACCTCCAGTAATTCATACAGTCTCTTGGGCACCACCAGGAGTTATTCCTGAATATAGAGCCAGAAGTAACCCCTGAGCATTGTGTGACACCCCTGCCCCCAAAATTAGTTAGTTTTGCAAATATAATGTCTAGAAAATCAATAGACAGGTCAAAAATTACAGTTCTCTGGGGTTTTGAAATTATAACCCCATGCTGCTTCCTCCAGATTAATTTTCATTCTGATGGGAATGATCCATTTTCAAGAACACTACAAACATAAGGACGTTTGTCTGTAAGTAGAATAAGTTAAATTGCCATGTCTTGATTTTCTTAGAGTCAGCTATTTTCTTGTTAAAACAGTTCACTATATTAATATGTCTTTGTCTAATTTCCAGAATTCTAAAAAGAAATGTTTTTATTGTGAACAACTTTACCAATGTTTTTGCTGCTTAAATGGGGGCATAATCTGGTTTGAACTTCTCCCATGTTATCATTTTTTCTGGCATTTGCAACAATAATTAGAGATTTTATATAAGCTTTCACAAGCTTTTTCCAATATACTACTTTTTCCAATATACTAACTCATTATATAGTTAAGGGATGATGATTTTGAAAGAGGGTGTGTGTATATGCACATACAAATACACATATAAGTCAGCTTCACTAAGTTATTGAATGACAATTCTGAACTTTATTTTCAGTTTGTAACAATATAAAATATCACTGGACTATCTTTATTTGGTTTCATGATCATATCGGATAAATCAATTTTGATAAAAGCTTGAGTGTAGACTGCCAGCCTTTTATTTAGACAAGGGAAATAATACACTATTATTAGAGGGATATTGATGAAGAAATTATTACTAATAATTAATATTACTATGTAATAATAAGTGATAAACAATAAGTAATAGTAATTATAGTAATAGTAATAATCATAAAAGTGATGATAGTAATAGTAATTATTACTCAGAAGTAATAACTAATTATTGCTATTAATGAAGAATTCTTGTCTCAGACCAATACTCTTTTATGTTTCTAATTCTAAAGCAAGTAACACAGGTGACCCCTCTTTAGTTTTCATTTGACTACTTGCTTAAAGATAAGTAAGAACAACATTACATTTTTTTTGGGATGGCGTGAAGAAGGTTCCCAGGGGTTTCTCAGGGGACATAAGTTAACTACTCTTTCCCATAAGGACCAGTAGTTTATGTGAGGATATAAGTGTGTGGTTCTGGGGATGGCTGGACCATCCTGATGTTGTACAGGGGGGCATACCTAGTGGTACTCAGTGGCATTGGGTGATGGAGAATTGGATTAGTGTTGGGAATATGACTTCTGTACTATCTTCAACCCTTAAAATTACATCCATCTTTCTTCTTTCCTCCCTTCTCCCTCCCTCCCTCCCTCCCTTCCTGCCTGCCTGCCTGCCTTCCTTCCTTCCTTCCTTCCTTCCTTCTTTCTTTCTCTTTCTTTCTTTCTTTCTTTCTTTCTTTCTTTCTTTTCTTTCTTTCTTCTTTCTTTCTTTCATTTCTTTTCTTTCTTTCTTTCTTTCTTTCCTTTCTTTCTTTCCTTTCCTTCCTTCCTTCCTTCCTTCCTTCCCTTCCTTCCTTCCTTCTTTCTTTCTTTCTTTCTTTCTTTCTTTCTTTCTTTCTTTCTTTCCTTTCTTTCTTCTCTTCTTTCTTTCTTTCTTTCTTTTTCCTTTCTTTCTTTTTCTTCTTCCTTCTTCCTTCCTTCCTTCCTTCCTTCCTTCCTTCCTTCCTTCTCTTCCTCTTCCTTCCTTTCTTTCTTTCTTTCCTTTTCTTCTCTTTCTTTCTTCTTCTTTCTTTCTTTCTCTGTTTCCTTCTTTCTTTCTCAGTGAACTGTGTTAAGGGTTTACTTTTTACCCTGTGTTCACAGATAAGTCTTGACTGTACTCTCAGGGGACCATATGTGATCGTAGGAATCAAACTGGGGCCAACCACAAGAAAACCAAGTGCAATTTAATTAGTTTTACCATTATATTTCTATGCAGATGGATATTAAAATACATGCTCTTGTAGGTTAATCTTTTTTAATTCTTTTATATGTAATTAATATATGATTCAGAAATAAAAAGAATGCAGGTATTTAGGAGGTGGGAAAATTTAAAACTTTGAGCATCTTACTATAAAGTGATGATATTTATAAGATATTTCCATATATACCATGCAAATAAATATTCATAAATAATATATATTAACATACATATATTAACATATTGAAATATCTGTACCGTATAATTCTAACTTTAATAAAGTATAATTTATACAGACATATGATTTCTTTTACTTTTTATTTGTATGGGGGCTATATTTGGCAGTCCTTAGAAATTATATTTATATCTGTGTATCAGTCACTTCCAAGAGTTTACAGTATGCATGTGGTATCAGATATTGACTATGCATGTCCTATATGAAAAAGATACATTAAACCCATTTAGCTGCCTCTCCGACTCACGTATGTGTAAATTCAAATAAAAAGAATAAGAAATTAACTATTATGGCTTTCAACTCACTTGTCACTTTTTGTCATATTTAATAAGCTCCCAAATTTTGTAAATGCTGTTCAGATCGTTGATAATTGAATGATTAATCTGTGTATCATTTACTGAGATATATTAATGTATATAATTTATCTCTATATTTTTGTTATTAACAAATTTCTTTAGAAAAAATGTGATTATAAACAAACCAGCAACTAAATTCACTGACCCTCTAAACTTATAATCATGTGTTGGCAAAAGGAATTTTGCAGATTTAATTATTGAAGGATCTTGAAGTAAAGCCTTATTGTGGATTATTTGTTTTGACCCAATACAATTATAAGAGGTCTGCTAAAAGAGAAACAAATGGGTCTAAGTCTAATGATCTGATGATCAAAGCAAAACTGAAATTAGGCACTTTGAAAATTCAAGGAATAGCTATGAGCCAAGGAATGCAGATAACTTCCAAAAACTGAGAAAGGAGAGGAAGTAGATTTCTAGAACCTCTATATTATGCATGTTCTGTTGATTCCTTGATCTTAGTCCACTAAATTTGTGGAATTCTAAGCTCTAAAATGTAAAAATACATTTGGATCATTTTATTTTAAGGAATTAATTTATTTTATTTTTTATTTCTGGGGCCACACCTGGTGACACTCAGGGGTCACTCCTGGTTGTGCACTCAGGAATTGCTCCTGACTCTGGGGACCATATGGGATGCTGGGGAAATGAACTGTGGTTGCTTCTGGGTCAGCTGGGTGAAAGACAAAGGCACCACCACTGTGCCATAGCTCTACCCTACATTTGGGTTTTTAATTTTCAAGGAAATAAAGTCATGGTGATTTGTTATCACATTAAAAATAAATTTATATACCCTGTTTATTAAATAATATGTCATTATCTATAGATTTGTCATGTATTTTTCAAAGATATTTAGCAAATGATAGAATTGGTATGTTTTAGTCTTAAATTGTATTTCCATGTAACATTCCAACTCGGGGACCAAATACTCAAGTTTTCTACTCCATGAAAAGAAAGTTACTTGATTTGCAAAAATTTATTTATCTTTAGCAGAACAATAAAATATTTCAAATTCATTTTGTCTGAATTTAATTAGAATGTTGTCTAGATTAGACAAGAGGTGACATAGGAAAGCGATGCAGTGTCATAGGTCCTTTGGTGGTAATGGTGTGCCGTGACTTTGTACGTTAAGGTCATAAAATTTAACACTATGATAGCCATACTAAACTATAATTACAAAAGAACATTGGTCAGCAGCAGTGTCGGTTGCAGATTCTTTCTAGGAGATGAGATGTGGGACTAAGAGGGGGTCCTTTCACTTGGGAACTAGGTGAAGGCTTATTGGGGCAGGAGGTTGGTCTCAATACCTAATGAGTTAAGAACTGAGGGTAAAGAGCATTAATAAGGAGAGATACTAAATAAGGATTGGAGGATGAAGGGATAGTAGGATTTCTAAAGGGGAAGAGGTGGGAGAATATATAGGAGGGGCTATATGCACTATAGGCACAGATTGTTTACAATTTAGGTTTGGCTCTCAGAGAGGAATCCTCTCTCTATGTACTCATGCCTACATAAAGACATATATTAGTGATCTATTCTTAAGGTATTGTTAGAGGTCTGACCCTAATAGGATGAGTCTGGGCTCTTAAGGACTGGTTGAATTAAGATAAATAATAGCTTAGGTATAGCTTAGGAAAGAGAGGAAGGAGATCAAAAGATAGTAGAGACAGGAGAAAAGAAAAATAAGTAAATATAGTAAAAATAATTTTAAAAAATTAAGTAGGTCAAAAAAAAGAGATTGGGCAGGTACATCAGAGTTGGGAGGATTTCCCAGTTTCTAGGCACTTCATCAGTTATGGGTTTGGGCCTTGCTAAATGAAGGTTTCAGGATTAGATAGAAAATGGCTGGAGCAGTTTAGGATACACATGGGTTTTGCGTGTCAAGTACTAAGCAATATAGTAGTGAGGCCTACCTATGTAGGTAGCTACCCTATGTAGTATTGTCTGCTGCATCTTATGTATCGAAGTTCTTTTCCTAAAGAGAAACTAACAGTGTGGGTTTTATTTGACCTAGATTGAATTGATAATGATGAAGAAGAAGAGAAAGAGGAAAGGGGAGAAGGAAAGAAGTAGGGAAAAGAGAGAGAAAGAGAGAAAGGAAATGTTAATTTGCCAAAACATGTTTGATGAGTAGGTCCTGTAACATAAGTCTGTGGTTCACAGTTGACTATTTCAGTGGTCTGAATGATCATATGCTTCAGGTTCCATCATCTACAACTGAGCAGAAAGTTTCCGGACACCACAAAAAGACCTAGGGGAGAATAGAAGAGCATGTATGAAGCCTGTAGTTATTCCCATGACAGTATGCTTCAAGGGCGGAGAAACCGTATATCTGTTAGGCCAAGGGAATTCCCTTTCTGATCTCAATATTTACTGTGTCTATACAAAAAAAAAAAAGAGCACAAATTTTTGTTGTTGTTTGTTTTTTGTTTTGTTTTTGGTTTTATTTTTATTTTAGGATTGTGGTTATTGTTTGGTTGTCTTTATTGCTGTGTGCTTTTTAGATTTTGCTTTGTTGTTTGTTTTTGTTTTCTTGTTTGTCTATTTTTGTTGTTTTTTTTTTGTATTTTTGCTATGTTTTTCTTCCTTTTTCCCCTCTCTTCTCTTAAATTGATATTTATAACCTCTACATAGACTCCTTCCGGTTTTTTGTTTGATTTTTTACCCTTCCCCATTTTTGTTTGTTTTTTCTTCAAACAGGACCACATAACTTGAATCATATTGTTCTGCTTCATAAATTGAGGGGGAAATAATAGGTGGTACCAAGAACTAACAGTAGGAATAAAAAAAATGATCATACTTAAACACCAAATCCAAAGCCAACGACAACAAAATCAATACCCAATCTACAACAAAATAAATACAGAGAGGGGCCACTTATTTTAGCAGCCCAGGGGGCAAAGAAAAGAGATATGGGATGAATGCTGGGAAAGGGGTGGAGGAAGGACAGCACTGGTAGTAGAAATGCCCCTGATTCAATGTCACTATGCACCTAAAACATTACTGTAAAAGATGTAATTCATTTTGGTCAAAATAAATTTTTAAAAGAAAAGAAGAGCATTTTAAATATAAACATTTAAATATAAAAAAGAAAACAAGATACTTATATCTGAAGAATCTTTTTTATCTATTAGAATCAATTAAATTCTTCAAACTAAACTTTTACAACTGGGAGAAACCTTTTTGCATAGATCCTCTGGCTGTAAGGATTGTTATGTAGTGAAAAGACATCATTTGTTACATAATATTTGGAGTTCTTGATCCTCCCTTCCCACTGCTCCCTTTAACTGAATACAGAGATGAAAACAAGAAGTACTGCTTTGTGTTTATTACGCACATCACAGTAGAGATAACAAAGAAGATAGAAAGATAATAAGTAGAAGAAAAGATAGAAGGGCCAGAGAGATAGCACAGCATTGAGGTGTTTGCCTTGCACGCAGTCGATCCAGGACAGGACAGAAGATGGTACGAATCCTGGCATCCCATATGGTCCCCGTGCCTGCCGGGAGCAATTTCTGAGTACAGTGGCAGGAGTAACCCCTGAGTGCCACCGGGTGTGACCAACACACACATATACATACATACATACACACACATATATATCTTTGTATATACATATATGTGTGTGTATATATATATATATATATATATATATATATATATATATATATATATATATATATATATATATATATATATATATATGAAGAAATAAAAAAAAATCTGGTCAGTTCCAGAAGTTCTGAATGGATGATTCATAAGAGGAAAGGATGAGATAAGGACTAGAAGTTTAGCTCTTATTATAAGAGCTGAGCAACAATAGACCATATATTGATGAGTTTTTACTAGGTATAAACTGCGAGATTCTCATGTGACTTACTGGAATAAACAACTAATTTCTCTGTTTTTGCTTCTTCTCTTTTGCAGTTTATTCTCTGTGTAGTGGTTGGTATTTGACAACTCTTTGTTTAACCCAGTGAAATACTTTCTATCTTACTCATTAGAAAAACAAAGTTCTTATTACTTCCAACTCTCCTATCTCATTTTTTATCACTTGTCCTTTCAAACTTCAACTTCTTAGAGTTCCTTTGCTTCATCTGATATGCTAAATAAATACATTTCCACTTCAGAGTCTTTGCTTTTGCTTTTTTTTTCTTAGTTCTTCCAGTTATATTCATGGCCCACTTATTTATTTAATCAAAATTTCTCCTCAAATACTCAAATATTATAATTATAATAATAATTTGAGTCCATGAGCTGCTTTACTCTCCATGTTTCTTATCAGTTTTATGTATGTTTTATGTACTGTTCCCATACATTAAGTATATATATATATATATATATATATATATTCTTATAATATGGTGAAACAATGCCTGGTGAATAACAGGGAATGAAATAACATTTTTTTTGCCACATCTGGCAGTGTTTTGGAGTGGCTATGCACTCTGTAATCACTTCTAACAGACACAGGGACCATATGAGAGATGCTAGGGATTGAACGTGGGTTAGCAGTATGCAAGGCAAACACCTTTCCTGTTGTGATATTACTTTGAACCCTGTTTTAAATCACATTTAAATGCTTTAAATCACATTAAAAAATTAACTTACCAGTCAGAACTATAGTAGAAAATTGAGTGCTTTAATGTGAAGAATGAAGTGCAGTCATTTGGAAAACCTCACTTTTGAATTAAAACTTTCCTACTAGCATAAAATGAGGGCCACATCTATGCATTTCAAGATTTTGACCTTGAACTCAACATTTAAGCAATTCTATTAGAAGCAAAGTGAAACTCTAACTATAAAATTTTGCTTTAACTAGGGAATTATTTGGTTAAAGTTAGGCAAGTAGTCAAAGAGAAGATATTGCTTTTATAGAACAGAAATGTTCATGTCATTTCTTCTTATTAAAAATCTTTTATAGGTTAGTTATATGATGAGTACTTCATGACTAATTCACATTGTACTTTCTTTCTCTTCCAGTATAATTAAGCAGTGAAAAAAAAAAAGGAATGGTAAATTACACATTTCCAAGGCTATGACATAGCTCTGTGACCATTTAATGTTTTGGCATATTTGGGCCAATCCTAGTGCTCTATCTCATATACCAATGCTTTAATTTGTTAATTTCTCTTTGCATTGTTTAAAAACTCATAATAGCATTTTAAATATATTACAAATTATGTAAATAAATGTTGTGATGGATGAGACTACCCAAAAAAGTCACTCTCCTTAGTCTTTAGAATTTGAGTTTATTGACTGGACTCAGATAATCCACATACGATAATTTCTGATAATTTCTGTTTCAACTGTATTTTAATCATTAGTAATATTAATGTAAAGTTTATTTTAAAATAAATACCACAAATATTAGTAAGGCTAAGTTGCTTATGACTAGCTATTTAAACTGTAATTTTTCAAGATCATATAATTTTGAGAATGTACTGTTTCAATAGGAAGGTCCATCATGAAAATTTTCATTCTGGTCTAACATAGTTGAGCAAATGTACATTGAGGTAGATAGAGTTATGATCTAAAATGAAAGAACCAAATGTCCCATGCAAAGAAGATTATTAATTGTGTAATTTCTCAAATTCCTTGTGCTTGAACTCTTTAGGAGACAAGCCAAGTGTTTGGATTAATGACACTGGGGGCTTTTTACAAGATTTTTAACAAGATTAATTATAAAGAAGAAAAAGTCTAATCCGTGAACTAACTGACTTTGACTTGAGGATAAATGTTGAGGTTTAAAAAGAATTCAGCCTATCTGGGATTATTTTATTCAGAGTTATACTAAATAATGGGTATGCTATGTGGAGGAGGGGAAAATAGGGTGAGAATGGCCTTAATTCACTGTCACTAAATGCCTGACATACAACTGTTAAATTCACTGTAATTCACAATGGTCATCATCATCATCATCATCATCATCATCATCATCATAATGGGTATGCTAGAAACTTTTTTTCTGGTTGTACATACCACTTATATTTTTTTTGGTCAACTTTTCAGAAGTTTTAAGAATTCTGCAACACTCTTACATGTCAATCAACTGAATCCTAGCCTTACAAATTATGTTATAATTTAAAACTATACCTGAAGGCACCATTTTAAAGAATTTTCTGATACTTATTCTTCATTTTTTTATCATAACACTAGTTAAATATATGGACAAAGAGGTCATTTTTCTTTTTTTTATTTTATAGAGTGTCTAATTTTGAGGTAAAATGAAAAGTTGAGGTATTGAAAACTCATCATTCTAGGATGGTGAATAATATACCTTGTAAGATCAATTCCTTGCTGTTCTTATTTTGCTAACAGCAAATTACTATAGTTCTATTAATTAAATTCAACTATATCTCTGGGAATATGATGATAGAATGAAAGTTAAATGATCATTTGCTGATATATAGGTTGGAGGTATTTGTTCCTCTTAATTTTTAGATTGTCAGCAATGACTATAGATAAAATTGAATCTAAAGCATTGGGTTTCTATTTAAATACTTTAAATTTATCTTTAAAACAAATGAGCATTGGAGCTTTCCAATATTGTAAGATAAACTCCAGCATACTAACCTTTCTGTCACAATTTGCCTACATTTAATTTTTTCTCTGAAATGCTTAAACAACTTTCTTAACTCTAGATGATTCAGGTAATGACTCTCTTGGGTCATAAAAGTGCTGGCCCTAGCACATTATATACTCCTGCAACCACAGAATATTGCCAGGAATGTTCTGCAATGTCCCCTATCTAATTCCAGGAAAGATCTTTTCAGTTGTCCAGAATGTTATATGATTTAATAGAATTCAATAAGGATTATTTTATGCTTATGCAATATTGCTTCAGAACAAGTAGAGAGGATATATTATGTATGAAAGGTACTTCTCCAAAGACACACTTCATCCTAAAAGCAAAGTCATAATGCCTGTTGAGAAGCCCCTTGCAACTAATAAAATAATAAATCACAAACCCTCAAGCACACCAGGCTTATCTAGCTAGATATTTTACCCACAAGTTAAATCTCTATGCTCAAGAAATAGTAATTCAAGTGAGAACATTGAAAACTTAAGGATTATATATGTACCTTGAGAGGCAGTAAGGCCAGCAACTAGCTATCTAAAATATGACTGGGGTTATAATATGTAGCCATATAAGCCTGAATGTCTTGTTTCTTTTGAATATTTTTTGAATAGCATTTTTCTATTTTTGTGTCAATACTTTTAGGGCAGGTATTGTTTGAGACTGTCAGGACATCCTAAGACAAGGAGAGATCATTGTTGGCAGTAAATGAATTCTCTCTGTCTTTAGTGTATTCCATACCATAGTGTTTAACATGAGGACTGTTTAAGTGAACTAGAAATTTCTATGTGGCAGGTGCTGGAAAGAAGAACATAATATTTTATTCTTATAGAACAAAGGGAGCCTGAGAAATAATACAGGGTTTAAGGTATTTACCTTATATGTAGCCTGGCACTGTCCATAGACCACAATCAAGACCAGGAAAGACCATTGTACACTATGACCATGGCTCAAACTCCCACCACACTCAAAACAATAAAATAAAAGTTTAGAAGAATAAAGAAAATAGTCTTGGTGGGTTGTGAGGAAGAGGTACATGCCCTATTCATCATAGGTACTGTCCACAACAGTGCTGATGAGATAATCTTAAGAAAAGGTATAAAACAAGAATGCTTCTAAAACATTCTAAACAGAAGTATTTAGCAGTGATCCCTGATACAGTTAGGACTAACTCCTAAATACCATTTGTTGTGGCTTCCAAAAAAACAAACACACAAACAAAAAATATAAACATACAAATAGGGCCAGAGAAGTGTACAGAGAGAAAGGCACTTGCATTGATTGTCTTAACTCTAGATTGATGCCTGGGTAAGATTTAGTTGCTATGGAGTGGTCAAAGGATTTTTAGAGTATCGCCTCATTCTCTGCACTTCCAAAGATCTCAGGAGTAAATTTTCATGATCTATTGGTTTGAATCTCATCCCTATATATGGTTTCCTAAAAGCATAGCCAGGAGTAACCCAGAGAACCAACAGGTATGTCACATAATAGAAAGAAGATTTTTTAAAATAATTGAACAAGGCTAGGAAAATAAGGTTCTTATAGAGGAGTGAAGTGGGATCATGACAGAGAGTTAAGGTAATCAGAAACTTTGATAGAATTATTTTAGCTTTAAGCAAATTTACTCTATTACTAAAATTAAGACCTTTAAAATGTGTGATTTTACTTATTCATCATAACCCTAAGGAGGCTTCAGTTATTAATTTTAGTCACAATAGTATGGACACCTGTTGCAGGTGATTTATGTGAAGTGAGTTCAAGGGAGCTAGCCTGGAGAAAGAGTGCTTCCAATTCTGCTTTACTTACTTTGGTCACCTCGGGCTATACATGGCATAGGTTAGGACTGGTGAAATCTGCCGTAAAACCTACACATCACGGGTGCTTGTCTCAGCTGTGTCTGAAATCGACTTGGTCTTTTCTGAACTCTCAGGGAACCATGGACTGAGCCTGGAGTGAAGATCTGCTCTTTGCAGGAAATAGTCTTTAATTTTGCAGTTTCTCTGGAAATGTTAACTTCCCTAACTGAAAATAATTTCAGGAGGTGACACTTAGATGAATGTGAAGAAAGAGAGAGTGAGAAGTGTGACTTGGGCTTCTCTAGAGGGGAAAATAATCGTCATCCCTATAATAACCATTCTCCATTTTGGTAAATGCGCCGTGCAAGTCTTTACAAATTGGTTATATAATTGCGCTTTACCCAAATTGATGCCTGGTTAAGATTTAGCAGCTTAGGAAGTGGTCAAAGAATTTTTACAGTATCACCTCATACTCTGCACTTCCAAAGACCTCAGGAGTAAATTTGCATCTCAAAGATTCTTGATGCCTTTGGGCTACTTCAGGGCTGGTGGGTGAGTTGGCAATTCCTTAAAGTTCATTGTCAAGATCCTGCCTTGCTGTTTGCCTATGATTCATATACATTTATGAATGGTAAAATAATGGGGAAAAAGGAAAAGAACCTCAGTTTTTGGTGCCGCTGATAAACATGGTTGTGTCTAGATTAAACAGCACCAGATGGATTAAACATTTTAAATCTGTTTCAATCTGAGAAGCAGTTGGCAAAGTTTCACTAAATTAGCTACTCTGTTACTGTTTTATCTTTTCTTTGCAAATCAACCTGTACATTATAAAAGAGAGAGAGAGAAGTAAAACCATCTTAAACTAATGCCAAATAGGACATGTAATAAACTTCAGATATATGATTTTTACAATTTCAAGAGAAGAAACCAGCAAAAGTAATGTCCTTAGCAATGTCCTTAGCAATTTGATAAATATAGACTAGGTCCAGAACTGACTGGCTCTAATAGTCAAGCTTTACACTGCTGATTTAATGGAATGGAACAGATAGAAGGTGCTTCGTGGGTATTATACATATGTGTAAACAAATTCTGTACATATGTGTAGTGAATCTTCACCATCTAAAGAACTTAAACCTCTAGTTCAATGCATTGAGAATTTAATCTGTCCAAAGCACTAATAAGATTCAGGTGGGGAAGATTTAGGCAAGTATCAAAATAGATATTAACCAGTATCCTGGAAATAAGAACTTCATTCAACACAACTAAGAATAGAAGTTAGCCTTGGTACCCTCCATTATTTCCCCCCTTAATTTGTGAGGCAGAACAAGATGGTTCAAGTTATGTGGTTTTGTTTGAAGGAAGGAAAAAGATAAAATTGGGCAAAAATCAAACAAGCAAAAAATGGGAGGGGTCTTTCTAGAGGCTATAAATATTAATTTAAGAGAAGTAAAAGAAAAAGAAAGAAAAAAACGTAACAACAATACAAAAAATAATCAAACAAAAAACCTGAAAAGCACCACAACAATAAAGACAACCACACAATAACCACAGTCCTGAAATAAAAACAAAACAAAGCACAAAAAACAAACAAC
Source organism: Suncus etruscus (assembly GCF_024139225.1). Classification (NCBI taxonomy): domain Eukaryota; kingdom Metazoa; phylum Chordata; class Mammalia; order Eulipotyphla; family Soricidae; genus Suncus; species Suncus etruscus. The sequence continues at coordinate 50,636,621 of NC_064864.1, read as the reverse complement.
AACAACGGAACCAAAAAAATTATTTTGTGCTTCTTCTTCTTCCCTTTTTTTTTTTTTTGCAGTAAATATTGGAGAGATTAGAAAGGGAATTTCCTTGGCCTATGTGATACATTTCTTCGCCCTTGAAGTATAATGTCATAGGAATAACTGCAGGCTCTGTGCATGTTCTTTTACTCTCCCCTAGGTCCTTTTGTGGTGTCTGGAAACTGTCAGCACAGTCGTGGATGATAAAATCAGGTCTCTGTAGCTAGAGATCTTGGTATGTGGACAGGTCATTGTATATGGGGCCTAGGATGGAGTCTTTATGGTTCTATAATTTCTGTTCCATCACTGTTATTTTAATCAGTCTTCTGTAGTTGGTGGTCTTGGTTTTTGCACTTACCCTAGGATGAAGCCTAAGATAGAATCTCTTATTATGTTCCCAGAAGATCTGCTCAGTTACAGTTGTCTCAGTCAGACCTCTGGAATTAGAGATCTTGGTTCTTGTACAGATCTTAGGCCAAAGCCTAGATTAGGTTTATTTTTTTTTTATTGGTCCCAGGATAAGTTCTGCCCAGCCATGGTTGTCACAGTCAGTCTTCTGAAATAGTGATCTTGGCTTTTGCACAAATCAAAGGATGACATGTCTTCTGATTTCATCTTGTCCTTAGATGGTGAGGTAAGACAACCTGCTCTTAGATCAAGTTGTTGCCATTTCCTCATTGTCCAAGACCAAACAGTCATATGAACATTAAGTAGAAATAAGAAAAAATGATCAGACTGAAACACCAAACCCAAAGCCAGTGAAAAAAGAATCAATATCTAATCTACAACAAGCTAGACACAGAGGGAACCACTTAAACTAGCAGCCTGGGTGGTAAAGGACGGGGGACATGGGATGCATGCTGGGAACAGGGGTGGAGGGAGGACAACATTGGTGGTGGGAATGCCCCTGATTCAATGTCACTATGTGCTTAAAATATTACTGTGAATGATTTGTAATCCACTTTGGTCAAAATAAAAATTATTATAAAATAAAAAAAAGAATAGAAGCTAGCTTATGATATTGGAAAAAGAGTCACATTCCAAATGTTTCTTCATGGAAGTAGAAGCCCCAAAAAAGCATCGGTTCTACTAAGACTCACTAACAGGGCATTTCTTCCTCCTTTATGCAAGTCTCTAATTACACATGATCCCAGTTCTTAAAAAAATAAGAAAAAAAAAGCTTTCATACATCAACATGGGGTTCATAACTCAGAAAAACATACTGTTTTTTTTTTAATTTATTTAAACACCTTAATTACATACATGATTGTGTTTGGGTTTCAATCATGTAAAGAACACCACCCATCACCAGTGCAACATTCCCATCACCAATGTCCCAAGTCTCCCTTCGCCCCACCCGACCCCCGCCTGTACTCTAGACAGGCTCTCCATTTTCCTCATACATTCTCATTATTAGGACAGTTCAAAATGTAGTTATTTCCCTAACTAAACTCATCACTCTTTGTGGTGAGCTTCCTGAGGTGAGCTGGAACTTCCAGCTCTTTTCTCTTTTGTGTCTGAAAATTATTATTACAAGGATGTCTTTCATTTTTCTTAAAACCCATAGATGAGTGAGACCATTCTGCGTTTTTCTCTCTCTCTCTGACTTATTTCACTCAGCATAATAGATTCCATGTACATCCATGTATAGGAAAATTTCATGACTTCATCTCTCCTGACAGCTGCATAATATTCCATTGTGTATATGTACCACAGTTTCTTTAGCCATTCGTCTGTTGAAGGGCATCTTGGTTGTTTCCAGAGTCTTGCTATGGTAAATAGAGCTGCAATGAATATAGGTGTAAGGAAGGGGTTTTTGTATTGTATTTTTGTGTTCCTAGGGTATATTCCTAGGAGTGGTATAGCTGGATCGTATGGGAGCTCGATTTCCAGTTTTTGGAGGAATCTCCATATCGCTTTCCATAAAGGTTGAACTAGACAGCATTCCCACCAGCAGTGGATAAGAGTTCCTTTCTCTCCACATCCCCGCCAACACTGTTTATTCTCATTCTTTGTGATGTGTGCCATTCTCTGGGGTGTGAGGTGGTATCTCATCGTTGTTTTGATTTGCATCTCCCTGATGATTAGTGATGTGGAACATTTTTTCATGTGTCTTTTGGCCATGTGTATTTCTTCTTTGTCAAAGTGTCTGTTCATTTCTTCTCCCCATTTTTTGATGGGGTTAGATGTTTTTTTCTTGTAAAGTTCTGTCAGTGCCTTGTATATTTTGGAGATTAGCCCCTTATCTGATGGGTATTGGGTGAATAGTTTCTCCCACTCAGTGGGTGGCTCTTGTATCCTGGGCACTATTTCCTTTGAGGTGCAGAAGCTTCTCAGCTTAATATATTCCCATCTGTTAATCTCTGCTTTCACTTGCTTGGAGAGTGCAGTTTCCTCCTTGAAGATGCCTGTAATGTCCTGGAGTGTTTTGCCTATGTGCTGTTCTATATATCTTATGGTTTTGGGGCTGATATCGAGGTCTTTAATCCATTTGGATTTTACCTTTGTACATGATGTTAGCTGGGGGTCTAAGTTTAATTTTTTGCAAGTGGCTATCCAATTGTGCCAACACCACTTGTTGAAGAGGCTTTCCCTGCTCCATTTAGGATTTCCTGCTCCTTTATCAAAAATTAGGTGGTTGTATCTCTGGGGAACATTTTCTGAGTATTCAAGCCTATTCCACTGATCTGAGGACCTATCCTTATTCCAATACCATGCTGTTTTGATAACTGTTGCTTTGTAGTACAGTTTAAAGTTGGGGAAAGTAATTCCTCCCATATTCTTTTTCCCAATGATTGCTTTAGCTATTCGAGGGTGTTTATTGTTCCAAATGAATTTCAAAAGTGTCTGATCCACTTCTTTGAAGATGTCATGGGTATCTTTAGAGGGATGGCATTAAATCTGTATAATGCCTTGGGGAGTATTGCCATTTTGATGATGTTAATCCTGCCAATCCATGAGCAGGGTATGCGTTTCCATTTCCGTGTGTCCTCTCTTATTTCTTGGAGCAGAGTTTTATAGTTTTCTTTGTATAGGTCCTTCACATATTTAGTCAAGTTGATTCCAAGATATTTGAGTTTGTGTGGCACTATTGTGAATGGGGTTGTTTTCTTAATGTCCATTTCATCCTTATTACTATTGGTATATAGAAAGGCCATTGATTTTTGTGTGTTAATTTTGTAGCCTGCCACCTTGCTATATGAGTCTATTGTTTCTAGAAGCTTTTTGATAGAGTCTTTAGGGTTTTCTAAGTAGAGTATCATGTCATCTGCAAACAGTGAGAGCTTGACTTCTTCCTTTCCTATCTGGATTCCCTTGATATCCTTTTCTTGCCTAATCGCTATAGCAAGTACTTCCAGTGCTATGTTGAATAGGAGTGGTGAGAGAGGACAGCCTTGTCTTGTGCCAGAATTTAGAGGGAAGGCTTTCAGTTTTTCTCCATTGAGGATAATATTTGCCACTGGCTTGTGGTAGATGGCCTTCACTATATTGAGAAAGGTTCCCTCCATTCCCATCTTGCTGAGAGTTTTGATCAAGAATGGGTGTTGGACCTTATCAAATGCTTTCTCTGCATCTATTGATATGATCATGTGGTTTTTATTTTTCTTGTTATTGATGTTGTGTATTATGTTGATAGATTTACGGATGTTAAACCAGCCTTGCATTCCTGGGATGAAACCTACTTGATCGTAGTGGATGATCTTCTTAACGAGGCATTGAATCCTATTTGCCTGGATTTTGTTGAGGATCTTTGCATCTGCATTCATCAGTGATATTGGTCTGTAATTTTCTTTTTTGGTAGCGTCTCTGTCTGGTTTAGGTATCAAGGTGATGTTGGCTTCATAAAAGCTATTTGGAAGTGTTTCTGTTTGTTCAATTTCATGAAAGAGTCTTGCCAAGATTGGCAGTAGTTCCTCTTGGAAAGTTTGATAGAATTCATTAGTGAATCCATCTGGACATGGGCTTTTGTTTTTCAGCAGACATTTGATTACTGTTTTAATTTCATCAATGGTGATGGGGGTGTTTAGATATGCTACATCTTCTTCCTTCAACCGTGGAAGATTATAAGAGTCCAAGAATTTATCCATTTCTTCCAGGTTCTCATTTTTAGTGGCGTAGAGTTTTTCAAAGTAGTTTCTGATTACCCTTTGAATCTCTGTCATATCAGTAGTGATCTCTCCTTTTTCATTCCTGATACGAGTTATCAAGTTTCTCTCTCTCTCTTTCTTTGTTAGGTTTGCCAGTGGTCTATCAATCTTGTTTATTTTTTCAAAGAACCAACTTCTGCTTTCGTTGATCTTTCAGATTGTTTTTTGAGTTTCCACTTCGTTGATTTCTGCTCTCAGCTTTGTTATTTCCTTCTGTCTTCCTATTCTTGGGTCCTTTTGTTGAGCATTTTCTAGTTCTATTAGCTGTGTCATTAAGCTACTCAGGTAAGCTCCTTCTTCCTTCCTGATGTGTGCTTGCAAAGCTATAAATTTTCCTCTCAGTACTGCTTTTGCTGTGTCCCATAAGTTCTGAGAGTTTGTGTCTTTATTGTCATTTGTTTCCAGGAACCTTTTTATTTCCTCCTTGATTTCATCTCGGACCCACTGGTTATTGAGCATGAGGCTGTTTAACTTCCAGGTGTTAAAGTGTTTCTTCTGAGTCCCTTTGGAGTTCACAAATAATTTCAGAGCCTTGTGGTCAGCGAAGGTAGTCTGCAAAATTTCTATCCTCTTGATCTTATGGAGGTATGTTTTATGTGCCAGCATGTAGTCTATCCTGGAGAATGTCCCATGTACATTGGAGAAGAATGTGTATCCAGGTTTCTGGGGATGGAGTGTCCTATATATATCCACTAGGCCTCTTTCTTCCATTTCTCTCCTCAGGTCTAGTATATTCTTGTTGGGTTTCAGTCTGGTTGACCTGTCCAGTGTTGACAAAGCCGTGTTAAGGTCCCCCACAATTATTGTGTTGTTGTTGATATTATTTTTCAGATTTGTCAACAGTTGTATTAAATATTTTGCTGGCCCCTCATTTGGTGCATATATGTTTAGGAGAGTGAATTCTTCCTGCTCTACGTACCCCTTGATTAATATAAAATGTCCGTCTTTGTCCCTTACAACCTTCCTGAGTATAAAGTTTGCATTATCTGATATTAGTATGGCCACTCCAGCTTTTTTATGGGTGTTGTTTGCTTGGATAATTTTTCTCCAGCCTTTTATTTTGAGTCTATGTTTGTTCTGACTATTCAGGTGCCTTTCTTGTAGGCAGCAGAAGGTTGGATTGAGTTTTTTGATCCATTTAGCCACTCTGTGTCTCTTAACTGGTGCATTTAGTCCATTGACGTTGAGAGAAAGAATTGTCCTGGGATTTAACATACTGTTTTTTAGACCTTGCAAGCAGTCATGGGCCACTCTGAGCAGTGATATTTAACAACTGGACTGATAACTCAATGCTGTGGTCTAGCTGAATACCTGCTGAATACTAGCTGAATCTCTGACTGGGGTCCTGAGGGTCTCCAGGGTTTAATTTAGTGGTGATTAGGGAAACATGAAGTTCCATGGATCAAACTCAGGACCTTGATCACACCTGAGTCATTTTCCTTGTCCCAGTATTTTGTTAGATTTATATCTAAGCATTTCACTTATGAGTTACTTATGTAAACATTGTTTTAAATTTCAAATTAAATCCCACTTGTTCATTGTTGGTTAAAGGAATGTGATTTGCCTTCTGTATATTAACCTTGTGTCCTGCACTGTTCCTATAATTGCTTTTTAGTCCCAGGGTTTTTATTTTGATTCTCTCAGATTTCCTACATAGATAATTATGTCATCTGAAAGCAAAGAACATTTTATTTCCTCCTAAGCAACCAGTCTATTTTTTTTTTATGTTTTAACACAACCTGATACTTTTTATGCAGTGTTGGAAAGAAGTAATGTGACTATCCTTAGTTTTTTTAATTTCAGTTGGAAAATATTTCTCACAACTAAGTTTAAAACTAGCTAGAGATTGTTGACAAGTTAAATAATATTCTCTCTATAGTTTACTGATCTAGTATTCTTTAATCATAAATAGGTATTAACTTCTATGAAATTTATTTTGTGTCACACATAAGGATGCCCAGAAGTTACTCCAGACTACATGGAAGGCTGTGGATCAAACTCAGGTTGTCCCTGTGCAGGCAAACACCTTGTAGCCTGTCCTACATCTGGCTCCTAAATGTTATAAAATTCTTCCCCTACATCATTTTATTTCTTATTTGTTTGGCTGCCACACCCAATAATGTTAACCCAGGTTGGCCTCATGCAAGGTACTTGCTGTATTATCGCTCTATCATCATTTAATATGATCATGCAGTTTTTTTAACTTATGTTATGATTAATTATGTTAATTTATTTTCAAAGATTGAATCAATTTTGAATGACTTACTTAAAGCCATCTTAGGCTGGTAGATGATTCTCTTTATAACCATTTGATTCAATTTTCTGTAGTATTTTTTTTCTGTACTCCTTTGGATCTGATTCTGATATATTGTTCTATTAATCTCATAAAATGAGATCGGAAATATCTCTTTTGCTTTTAACATCCAAAGTACATCATTTACAATTTTAATAATTTTCCTTTAACTGTTTGACATATTTTAGAGTTAGGAACTTTGACATGTTTTAAGCTCAATTATTATTAATTAAACTTCACTTAAACTTAAATAGGAATAATGATATTTTAGTATGTATATTTTTGATAAATTTTATCTTTTAATTACCTTGTATATTTATTTTAGCTAAAATATAATATTTATCCATTTAATGCCTATAGTGTCTATAAGGATATTCTCTCTTTAACTGTTAATTATAAATTTATTTTTATAATATATATATATTTATATATATATTATATATAATATAAATTTATAATTATAAACTGTTATTTCTCTCTTTATTCTCTCTTTAACTGTTAATTATAAATTTATTTTTATAATATATATTTATATATATTATATAATATAAATTTATAATTATAAACTGTTAATTATAAATTTGCATCTTTATTTTTCCTAAAATGGCTAGAACAATTTACCGTTTGAAATAAAATTTTAAATTACATTAATTTTCTCAATTGGTTTTGTTTTGAATTTTATTCTACTCTAAGTTTCAATAATTCTGTCCTCCTGTTGACACTGGATCTAATTCACTCACTATATATATTTTTTTATTTTCTGTAGATGGAAACAGGTGAGTTATTTAAAACATTTTCTCATCAACAAATATGCTATAAGTTTTCTGCTAAGCATAAGTGCCCATAATGTACACATTATAGATAACGTATTTTCTGATCAACATTATTTTAAATTTTCTTCAATATAACATATTATTTTTTATTTATATGATATGGTAATTTAGAATTATGTTGATATTTTTCTTCCCCTTGTATTTTTGGATTTCAAGTTTTCTTTCTGTTCCAAATTGTAGATTTATTCCATTGTTGCCCAAAGAAAAACAAGTATTATTTTCTTTATTTGTTTTGTATTTTGGGGGCCATACCTTGTGCTTAGGAAATACTCCTGTTTTCATACCAGGAATCACCTGGTGTGCTCAGGAAACTATTCTGAGTGTGGAGCATTGAACCCAAGTCTACCTTATGAAAGGCAAACATCATACTTACTGTACTATCTTTCTAGCCCACAATATACAATTTGTTTTTTAAAAAAGTTAAGGTATAGTCTCTAGCCTAGCATGTGGAATATGTTGATAGACATGCCATTTTATTTTGATAAGGTTATGTACTATGTTATTACTACATGGAGTTTTATTTTTTGTTTGTTTGGTTCTTTGGGGGTCACATCCAGCAACATTCAGGGGTCACTCCTGGCTCCACATTCAGAAATCGCTCCCTGCAGGCTTGGGGGACATGGGATGCCGGGATTCGAACCACTGTCCTTCTGCATGCAAGGCAAATGCCCTGCTTCAGTGCTATCTCTCCTATCCCTGCATGAAGTTTTATATAGATATCTATTGCATCCAATGATTGATGTCATTATTATGTACATCTATATTATCACTGAATTTTTACCTGCCTGTGTATATGTTATACTTAACAATATTATGCTTTATATAAACGTGAGGAGAAATAATGAGGATTATGTTAAATTGTTAGCTTAGGTTTTGCTGAAAAAGAATGGTAGGGGGGAGAAAAAGAGCAGAAAATAAAAGTAAGGCATGAGAAAATGAGAAGTAATAAGAAAAGAGCATTAAAATATGTGCATGTCTGGTGATGGGTGGTGTTCTTTACATGACTGAAACCCAAACACAATCATGTATGTAATCAAGGTGTTTAAATAAAATATTAAAAAATACGTGCATGTTTTATAAGAATTGTTTTAAGATTAATTTTGCTGCATTAGGCATGTAGAATTCTAAACCATTTTAAATTCATGTGCTATAATTTATTCTTTAATAACAGTTACAATATCTATATAGTGAGACATAAAATTTGATTTAAATACATTGGACAAAATTTTAAGAGTAAATTGTTGTTTGAAAAAATCTGAAAATATTCATGTCCAATTTGAAACTAAAATTGAGTTCCTGAAGAAACTATGAAGTAATTCAGATAGTATCTAGTCTGAAAATAAAATTAATGTGAAACAATTTTTTCTTGAGATATTCTGGAAACTAGGAAAGAGAAAAACATGTAACAGCACACAAACCTTTATGTAAAGGTTTCTATTTTGAATAGGTATGTCATGTCTGCAAGGATTTTTCCATTGTTTAAAGTATAGATTTTCTCTCTCTCTCTCTCTCTCTCTCTCTCTCTCTCTCTCTCTCTCTCTCTCTCTCTCTCTCTCTCTCTCTCTCTCTCCTCTTACAGTAATGCTATTAGAAGGCACACTGGAGATTTCACATAATGCATGATGAAATGGTAATCTGTGAGTTAAAGAATAATCATAATTTGCTAATTTTTCTAAAATGCACTTATAAATCCCTTCACATTAATCTCTATGATTCATAAAGAATGGAGCAGGCTGGCAAAGTTTAAAAGTTTGAAAATGATGCTGGTGGCCTTCTGCAAAATCTGATTACAGCTTTGATGATTGATAACTTGCCATTAGCACAGAGCAGGGAAAAGCCTAGAAATTGAACCAAGTAAATCAAGCAAAATCTTTCTAGTTTATAGTGAACACTTAGGCATTATTCAAAAATGTTTTAACCAAGATTTCATTTTCTGTAAATATATGTTGCCTTTGAATATGAAGCTTTCATATCAGTGACTTCCCTGAACTATAGTTTAATCTTATCTTCAAGAAATTTCAACTTGCCTTGCTCTTTTCTCCATGTTTCAAGTCTCATGTGATATATTCTATTTGGATTCCTGTTTTAATTTGGTAAATTCTAAGGAATGTATGTGCTGTAGCTGAGGAGAGGTGAACTTTGGAGGAATTCAGATTTTAGAAAAGAAATATATCTTGCTTGGAATCGTTCTTTCATTAGACCAATGTCCTACCTATGTCAATTGGACATATAGTGAAAGCTGCTCGCCTGCTCGTTGGTTAGAGCATTATTTCATTAGATATACTTTCATATTTCCCTTTAGCATCATAGACTACAAAAGATAATTTGTGGTATACTCCAACAGCAAATGGAGTTCTTCCAAAGAGGTGTAAACATAGAATTGTTCTTCTGGTAGAATTTATTGCCAAATAATAAATAACATATAATAATAATTAAATGTATGAGCTCTATACACATTGAGAAAATACTAACTTTATATATCAAAGATATTAAGAGTATCCTACTGTAAATACCCAGAGGAGAGAAGAGAGGAGAGAGGAAAGAGGAGGAAAAAAGAGGAAAGTGACTAAATATCTTTTAATCTCACATTAAGTTTTTGTAGTTTCTTTTTTATATTACTATCTTTATTTAAACATCTTGATTACAAACTTGTAGTTGGGTTTCAGTCATGTAAAGAACACCCCCCTTCACCAGTGCAATATTTCCATCACCACTGTCCAAAATCTCTCTCCTCCCCCCCCACCCCTACCTGTATACTAGACAGGCTTTCCACTTCCCTCATTATTCACATTGTTATGATAGTTTTCAGTGTAGTTATTTATCTAACTGCACTCATCACTCTTTGTGGCGAGCTTCATGTCATGAAGCTTTCAGCCCTCCTCTCTTTGTCTCTGAGGATTATTGCAAAAATGTCTTCTATATTTCTTTTAACCCATAGATGAGTGAGACTATTCTGCATCCATCTCTCTCCCTCTGACTTATTTCACTCAGCATAATAGATTCCATGTACATCCATGTATAGGAGAATTTCATGACTTCATCTCTCCTGATGGCTGCATAATATTCCATTATGTATATGTACCATAGTTTCTTTAGCCATTCATCTGTAGAAGGACATCTTGGTTGTTTCCAGAATCTGGCTATTGTAAATAGCGCAGCAATGAATATAGGTGTGAGGAAGGGATTTTTGTATTGTATTTTTGTGTTCCTAGGGTATATCTTTAGGATTGGTATAGCTGGATGGTATGGGAGCTCAATTTCAGGTTTTGGAGGAATCTCCATATAGCTTTTCATAAAGGTTGGACTAGACGCATTCCCACCAGCAGTGAATAAGAGTTTCTTTTTCTCCACATCCCTGCCAGCACTGCTTGTTCTCATTCTTTGTGATTTGCGCCAATCTTTGTGGCATGAGATGGTACCTCATAGCTGTTTTGATTTGCATCTCACTGTTTGCAGATGACATCTAATCCTATCATAAAATGGGGAGAAGAAATGAACAGACACGTTGATAAGAAATACAAATAGCCAAAAGGCACATGAAAAAAATGCTCCACATCACTAAACATCAGGGAGATGCCTTAAGTTTAAAGTCTGCAGCTGCCTGGCGATTATCTGAGAGAGATACCATATTTTCTAGTGTATAAGATGACTTTTGAAACAAAAAAAAGTTTAAAATCAGGGGTCATCTTATACACCGAGTATATCCCGAAACACGTTTCAATATGCCACTAAACAAAAATTGTCTGAATATTGCCACATAACGAATTATCCAACTGGATCCTGCACCAATCACTGCAAGGCTGCTCGGACCGCCTCTCTATCTCAGCCAATCCAAGCAGGCTTTTTATGCATGCAAATTAGACAATGTCTGGACCTGAATCTACACTGTAAAAAGCCTGCTCAGATTGGTCAGAGTCAGAGAGGAAGTCTATTACAGTAGAACCTTTGAACCTTTGCTTGTGATTGGCTCACTGTGGTACATACAGTTGCAGCACAGGAACGTTCTGTCTGATACAGTGAATATAGACCTAAACCTATGTTTTAACTGCAAAATTAGGGGTAGTCTTATACGCCAGCAAATACAGTAGGTAGATGTAATTCTCAGAGCATAGGGGGCTTGGGAGGCCTGTATATCTGGATTTGAGAGATAATAGGAATAAATATGAAGCAGGCAGCTTCTAGCTGATGTTTCATCTTAGGTCCAAGCCTGGGGGACCTGGGCCTTTAGCCCACCACAGGCCATCAGACATAATTCTGGTCTTTACTTTGAGCCCCCAATAACTACCAGACTTTCCTTTTATACTTTGGGGGGGGGCAATTTTCCATTACAGGAGATATGTCCAAGGGGTGTGTCCAGGTCCAACTGAAATTACAGGTAGGTTGCCATCTCTCCTTAAAGGTACATTGACTAATTTCCTTAAAGATACATTGACTGACCTTTAAATACATCAACAAATTACTGTGACTTTATTAGCTAAACATATATTTATAAACATTGCTAAGAAATATTTGCTATCTTAAACTGTGTGCTAATATAAAAATAATTTCCTACATGTCATAATTAATGAGAATTTACTACACACCAACATGTTATATCAATACTCACAAAGCATCTGTACTGTGTTACTCTGTAAGATTCTTTGAAAGTAGAGCTACTTTCTATTGTTTCATAGCCTTCAAGTTACTAAGATAGATTTATATTTGATTCCTATTGCTGGTGTGAAAAATTACCATAATCTTGGTTATTTTAAAGCAACACAAATGTATTACCTTAGAGTTTTGAAGGTTAGCAGAACAAAATTGGTATTATTAGGTTAAAAGATTAAAAATGGATAGGGCTATATTCCTTCTGGACACTCAAGAGGAAAAATTTTCATTACCTTTACAAGTTTCTAGATTTACGATTTGGGGTGTGTGACTCCTCACGACCTTCCAAAGAGCAATTGCCTATTGAGTCTCTCCTGTTGCAACACTGGATTTCATTTTCACAGCCTTTCTCTCATGCTTCCTCTTTCTTTTGCTTCTAAGGTATTTGAGCATCCCAAATAAATCCAGAATAATTATCTTCCTCAAGACTGTTTAATTAATGGTACTGGAGCAGTGGTGCAAGCAATAGGGCATTTGCCTTGCACACACTAACTTAGGATGGACCATGGTTTGATCCTCCAGTGTCCTATATGGTCCCCCAAGCCAGGAGCAATTTCTGAGTGCATAGTCAGGAGTAACCCCTGAGCATCAAAGGGTGTGACTCCAAAACCAAAACAAACAAACAAATAAAAAGACTGTTTAGTTTAATGCTTACCAAAAAAAATACATTTTTCTATGTCAAAAAACAGTTTACAAGTTCCTGATATTATAAGATGAACATCCTGAAAGATCATTATTCTATCCACTACTTGTATCCATGCAAGGAATAAAGAATCACTGAGACAACATCTGAAATTTTATTTAGTTTTCATTCCTCAAGAGGTAAGTCAATCAGCACCATTTAATCTAAAGCAGCATCAAGGTGTTCAGTGAGACATGATTTGAATCAAATCAAAGGCTAATTTAGTTACTGCAGTTCTGTTTATGGGATTCTAGTTTACAGGAAAAGATAAACTGCTGGTGTAGGTTAAGTTGAATTGAGCAAATTTCCTTTCTACAAGAGTTTCATGGTTTTTATTCCATATGTGTGTTTGTATTTCAAAAATGCATGGGAAATAATAGCACTCCATTTATGTCTCTTATGAAAGAGAGATACTCATAGTTTTAAGTAAATTGGAGGATAGATTCATATTGCAACTCAGACCATGCTGGTTTCTCTGTAAGAATCTTGAATTACATTAAAAATTAGACTACAGCAATAGCCATGCAATCACTTTGTAAATATATTAGTCTTCTTCCAGGTCAGAATGTTCAGCTAAGTTATTTTTCCTAAAAATGTTTCACTCCATTGTTGTTCAAATCTTTTCATTTCTATTGTATAAAAGCTTATCCACTCTATACCATTAGGCCTTTCTCAACAGAATTATAAAACTGTCACTGTACTCTAAAGACATTTTAGTCTTTTGTTTATCTTGTTTTGCTGCATATTTATGCTTTAATGAAGAACAAAAGAATCTCTATAGATGACCTGGAAAAAGATATATGTTTGTGGAAAGATCCCTGGATAACCCACACTCCATCCCAACTTCAAACAGGATATGTTAGTATTAATTGATTTATTCTAGGTATTTCACTGTCAGGTCTTGTTAGATCAGTATATCAAGTTACATTGGAGGTTTAATCACACACACTTTTGTTTCTCCAAATTCATTTATACAATCAATCTGATGACCAAAATCCTCATACAGTTTTGTTTCTAATATTTTGCACCTGTCTTTTTGCTTAGTCACTGGATTTCAGTGTTGGTGGTGTAGCTATTAGAATAGCTGCCTTCCAGGTCCTCTGTCCTGAAGGACAAACTCATATTTTATTTTCAGTACAGTGGTATACCTGATCACCTCAACAAAGCGTGATCTTTCCCTCTGGAACACTAAGTAGGATATTTTATCATACATTTATTGTCTGTTTTTGTGATATCCTCAGCAATGTGCATAAATACTGGCAGGTTGTGAATGTATAATATATAGTGAAATATAGAAGGCAAGAAAATGTGAAAAAATATAGGCAGAAAAAAGGCTATCAGAGAAACAATTGATATTTCATGCATGTTTTGTGAAAATACGTTTTCCTACCTAATTTAAAGAAAACAGCTGGTAATGTTTGGTGAAATGATGAAATATATGATTATTTTATTTTATTTAGTTTTCAAAACAGTATTTTGAACTTTTACCGAAGAGAAACTAGAATATTAGGGAATTAAACAGTATCATGTAATAGCAGAACTTGAATTCAAATTTCAATTTGATCTTGTTTTATGCCTTACTTAGGTTACCCTAAAATTAGACGCTGATTTCTAAATATCACAAAGTATCTGGTAGTTATTAATGCTCATTTCAAATATTATTAATAAGTATGCTAAGTATTCAATGCTCTATAAATGATGAGATCAATTTTATTTTACTTGACGACCATACTTTTTAATTCCACTCTAAAAACCATCATTCTACATACATGCCTTAGCTCTCAAACCTAGATAACAAGGCCATTTTAATTTCAGTTCTAATTTTATCATGAACCAATTGTTTCATTGTAGTTAATGTGTCTTCTGTGTTTTAGTATTTTCACTGGTTAAAGAAGAAAGAGGTTGTGTTTATTTCATAAGGTTATTAGGAAGATTAAATACCCTTGGCTCAGTATCTAGACTCCAATAATGACTAACATTTATTGAGTGCTGGCTACTACTATCTCCACTTCCACCAACATTTATTAGGTTGACAATATATATCAGGCATTGTACTGGCATTCTCACTATAAACCTTCTAACAGTACCATAAACAAGGTACTATTACTGTTGCTCTTTATAGATGAAGGATCTAAAGCAGACTAGAATTGCTTGCCCAAGGTCACTCAGATAGTAAATAAAAGAGCTGCACTTATACCAGGTCTTGTCTAACTCCATAATTAAAATCACTAGAACTCAACTGATAATTTTGACCTTAATTGGTCTGCTCTTAATGTGCTTTTGCTTTTTTCCCTAGTGCTTAGCATTCAATCTAGTAAATATTATGGTTGACAATTATCTTCTATTTTCTTCATTATTTTAATTAATTTATTATTTGGTTATTCTCAGGGAAAAATCTAATGGTCCTGTTATTTTCAGATCTGAAATTTCAGCAAACTGAAATCACAAGAGTATCTTTAAGTTAGTTTTGAATGTTATTCCTCTCTATATCTTTTCTCTCTCCCCCCCATTCTGAAATTTTTCACTCTGTGCCTCCTGATAAAATTATCCAAGCACAATAAATATTCTTTAGATTCATGTGTTAATTTATGTAAAATAGTACTACTGAGAGAATAACATTTTGTTTTCCCTATTACAAGTAGTAACTTTAAAAAATGAGCACTCCTGATAGCTATAGGCCAAGTTAAACTACTATGAAAATGTAAAATGGGTTGATTCTTCTACTACTACTCTGAGACATCTTTAATTTCTTAGGAAGC
This sequence comes from Suncus etruscus, assembly GCF_024139225.1. NCBI lineage: Eukaryota > Metazoa > Chordata > Mammalia > Eulipotyphla > Soricidae > Suncus > Suncus etruscus. The sequence continues at coordinate 50,621,235 of NC_064864.1, read as the reverse complement.
AACTAGTGATATGGATAAAAAGTGACCCATATTAGTAAGGAACTTATATTTTCAGAATTAAAACAGTGAATTAATTAAGCATTCTGTTTTTTCCTTTTCTTTTGTTTGTTTGTTTGTTTTTGAACTATACCCAGTGGCTCTCATGGGCTACTCCTGGTTCTGTGCTCAGAAATCACTCCTGGCAAACTGGGGATCATATGAGATGCTGAGAATTGAACCCAGGTCTGTGCTGGGTCTGTCGCATGCAAAGCAAACATCTTGCTGCTTTGCTATTTCTCCTGCCCCAATTAATCATTCTTAATTTTTTTAAATCCAAAATAAAAATACTTTTCGAAATTGGCCCAAAAGAAATAAAGAAGATGATTTCTAAAATTAAACACACACAATAAAAACACACACATACACACAAACAACAGCATAGTGACTGGAAAGATAGTATAAAGTGACTAGAAAGATAGTATAGAGGCTAAGAAACGTGTCTTGCTTGTAGAAGGCCCTAGTTCAATTCCAGGCACCGGAGTATCATCAGGAGTAATCTTTGAGCACAGAATCAGGAATAAGCTCTGAGCACTACTAGGTGTACCCCAAAACAAACACATTAAAACACAATTAAAAACACAGCAAACGTTTCTGGGCAGAGGCTACTGAGAATAATAACAATTTTTTTCCTTCATGTTATTCTCTTAAAAAAATCAACTAAAAGAAAGTTGCAATTAAAATATGTGTCAGGGGAGCAGCCCACAGGGAATTAAAGGACCACTCTGATGCCTCTAGTCTTCAACCTGCCCTTTCTAAAAATAGTCTTCCTTGTTATTTCTCTTCAGAAGATGCTCCTGTGATCCTGCAGGCAAGATGGTTCTCTGTAAAATGTATATTTGCCCTTTTCTCACATGCTGACTTGTTGCTAATAAAACTCTTCTTTACCTGATACCTTTCTCTCTATCGATTCTTCCACAAGAAAGGAAAGAAAACTAAACCTTGACCTTCCTAGTAATATTTTTACTGACTATTTTTCTTGATTTCCGAAAGAATAAAAACAGTTCCTAAGTGGTATTCATTCAACACTTATGTATCTGCTTTGACAAGATACAGGGATATATGGCTAGAATATAAATAAATAGTGATTTTTAGCTGCATTTTCATCAAGGTGTAATATTGTTATCAATCATTTATTTTCTCACACCAAGTCCATAATAGACATAAAATAAAAACAGTTTATTTGTATATAGGAGCAATGAGAGGTTCTGCAAGTTTTAGCAACTGGCATTTAATGAAAGACTATTTGGTTCTGAAAGTCTCTATCACTTACCCTCACCGTCCACCCTCCAAGGCCTTTGCCAGTTGTAGCTAAATACACTGAAACTAACAGCAGACATCTTGTTTTCCTTCCTAGAGCACACATTTTGTTTCCCCCTTAAACAGAGAACACATTTCACTTTTCTCTTAAATAGAGCACACACCCTGTTTTTCTCCTTGTACACCAAACAAAGCACAGAATCCAATTTCCTCTTAACCTGACTGGCTAAGATACATTATAAATATCCCATCCCCAACTAGAATATAGGATTGTTGGAATTTTGAATCTGCAAGCTTTCCACTTACCTGGGATTCACAGCCTCATTTACCATTGGTGCATCAGTTGTCACTATGGGAAGCCTCTGAGACTTTCTTTTTATCATTTTGTTGTTGCATGGTGCTTCTACTTGTAACTTTAGGATATGTAGAAATGAAGCAGTGAATTTAATTCTCACATGGACACCTGTGGCACTGCCATTTATGGGTTTGGTGTTTCCTGAGCACCACTGGATGGTCACCTCTAAAGAAAAAAAATAAAATTATTTTAAGCAAAATTCTCACCTAAAAATTTTAGAATGGAGTATATATTTCCATGTACAAAAATTTTACATACAGTTTTGCTTTAAAAGTTAAGTGCATGTTAAATGAAGTAAGCCAGAGAAAGAAGACTAAATACTGAGTGATAGCATTTATATGTGGTATTTAGAATAACTTCATGAAGAAATGCAGTATAGCAAGGAAAAGGAAAAAAACAGTGAAGGAGGAGATACATAAATATGAAAGGAAGGGGGCCAAAGTCCAAGCCTTCTTAAGTGCATTGGTAGGGGAAAAAAGGCCAGAGCTAAATATCTAACAACAAATATCAATAACATTGAAGTCAAGAGACCCAAATTCTAACAATATAAACATTAAATGGGCATGTTATACTGGTGGGCTGGGAGGCAAAGAGTAGGGCATTTGCCTTGCACACTACTGACTCAGGAATTGCTGACCATAGGACTGCTGGGTTCTATCCCTGACATTGCATATGAACCACCAAGCCAGGAGAGATTTCTGAGCAGGAGTAATCCCTGAGCATCACCGGGTGTGGTCCACAAAACAAACAAAAAAGTATCCAATGCTGTTGTATTTGTTGTTGTGGTACCTATTTGTAGTTGCTGGTTTGAGTCTTTTGTTTGATTTTTGTTTCTTTTTTGTTTTATTTATTTTGTTGTTGTTGGTTTTTGTTTTTGTATTTTTAATATCTATTTTTATTCACTTCAATAATCAATAGAATAATCAATTGTTTTTTTGTTTTTTAAAATTTATTTTTGTTACATTTTTTCTTTTTCCCCCTTTTTAAAATGATATTTAGGACCTCTAGACAGACTCCTCCTGGGTTTTTTGTTTGTTTGTTTTTTTATTTTTTGTTTTTTTCTTTTTTCATTTTTTTTTCTTTTTTCAAACATTACCACATAATTTGAATCACCTTGTTCTGCCTCATAAACTGAGGGGGAAAATGGATGGTACCAGAATCAAACAGTCGTATGAACATTGAGTAGAAATAAAAAATGATCAGACTTAAACACCAAACGTAAAGTCAACAACAACAGAATCGATACTCAACCTTCAACAAGCTATACACAGAGGGGACCAGTTATCCTAACAGTCGAGGGGGCAAAGACTGGGGGGGGGGATGCTGGGAACAGGGTTGGAGGGAGGACAACACTGGTAGTGGGAATACCCCTGATTCAATGTCACTATGTACCTTAATTATTACATTGAAAGACTTGTAATCGTTGGTCACAATACAAATTATTAGAAAAAGAAAATACAAAAAAATCCAATGTTAAAAACACTTTTATTCGGGGCCGGTGAGGTGGCACTAGAAGTAAGGTGTCTGCCTTGCAAGCGCTAGCCAAGAAAGGACCGAGGTTCGATTCCCTAGCGTCCCATATGGTCCACCCCAAGCCAGGGGCAATTTTTGAGCACTTAGCCAGGAGTAACCCCTGAGCATCAAACGGGTGTGGCCCAAAAATAAACTAAAAAAAAAACAAAAAACACTTTCATTCTTCCCAAGAATATTGAAAAGAAATAGAGTTAACTTATATGTGAAATATAATTTTGTCGATAAGGTAACTGTGATTAACATAAATGAGTACGCTGCCCCAAGAGTCCTACTGGCTTATTATTCCTTATATAGGATGATTCTTTAAGAAATATTATGTTACAATGGAATATTAGAAGTAAATTTAGAACTAGAATTAGTACAGAATTAACTATTGCTAATTTGCTACTGTAACCTGATTCCCACATAAATTTGGTTTAGTATTAACTGCTTATTTCACTTCTGTAACCTTGCTTTCCTATAGACATGATCACAGCCATGACAGGTTTAAAACTGCACAAAACAGGGGCTAGGCCAGTGCCAGCAACTTCAAGGGCATATACCAGAGAGATAAACTAAGGAATGCAAAACCTGGGGCCCTTTGGGTGAGAAACCTTATCTTACTGCCCCTGACATTCAGCGGGTGCCAGAGCCCCTTCTCTACTATTTCAGCCAACCAGTTTAAACCTGGTTGATGCAATGTGTACTAAGAACCTATAGTTTTACCCCTAGCTTGAAGCCTCAATAGCCCTATATAAATGAATTGCAAACCTGCTTAGGGGTCAACACTCAAGAGAGATATGACCCTAGGATGATGGTAACTGAATAAACTCCTTTGCCTTTTGCATTACTGCTTTATCTCCTTTGGTCTCTGTGGTACAGATTTTGAGTCCAGAATTAACAATTAATCACAGCAACAGTAAGCAATAAAAACAGTCCCATTATTTGTGTTTATTTGATATTAGAAATAATTTTTAAATATTCAGGGGCCGGGATGGTGGCGCTAGAGGTAAGGTGTCTGCCTTGCAAGCAGTAGCCAAGGAAGGACCATGGTTTGATCCCCTGGCGTCCCATATGGTCCCCACAAGCCAGGGGCGATTTCTGAAAGCATAGCCAGGAGTAACCCCTGAGCGTCAAACGGGTGTGGCCCAAAAACCAAAAAAAAAAAAAAAAGAATTTTTAAATATTCAGTGTCAAGCAATAAAATTTTAGAAATGCTCCTTTACAGTGCATATTTTAAAAGAAGTACAGCACTGGGAACCTGGTAAAAAAAATTCATGACTATCTTGCTCTTGACACTGAGAAATATTTGTTCAAGGATAGAGAAAATATTATTCCAATAATGTACCCAAGGAACTTGAAAAGTATTAGAATATTCTGATCCTTTTTTCCAGTGATACATATATATTATTTCTGACTTGAAGATAGAATATAGAATGTATCTATTTATTTATTAATTTAGCCAATATTTTTGAACTACTTAATTTAAAATACTCATGAATGATACACTAGTGCCATCACTTAGTGTAGGTCATATTTGCAATTTACTATAACATACTTGCGATATATATTGAGAAAAATAAGTTATGCATTGTTAGAGTTTTTAAAAAATGATAAATTTGTATGAAAGGATTACTACAAAAGACAATATTCAAATTATAATACTAGTAATGAGATGTGAAGCTTTTCATTCTATATGAGTATGTATATATCTTCATCTTATCATCCATTCTGTTATTAGTTTTATTTTTGGTTTTGAGTCACACCTGGCAATGGTCAGAGAATACTACTGGTTCCACATTTAAAAATTACTCTTGGATGCCAGGAATTAAACCTGAGTTGGTAATGTGCAAGGCAAGTGCCCTATTTGCTGTACTATCATTCCAACCCTATTATTAAATATTATAGCTCATAACATTTTATATTCCAAGACATTTTGTGTATGGGAGGGAGTTGTTGAGTCACACCTAGAGCTATTCCTGGCTCTTGACTTGGGGGGGTCACTTCTGGTGATGCTCCAGGAACCATATATAATGCTAGCAATCAAACCAAGGACAACCACATACAATGAAAACATTTCAACTCTGTACATTGGCCTATATACCAACACTCTTTTATTTATTATTTATTTATTTATTTATCTATCTATTTATTTATTTGATTTTGGATCATATGAAGTGACTCTGAAGACTTACTTCTGGCTCTGCACTCAGAAATTGCTCCTGGCAGGCTCGTAGGTCCATATGTGACTCCAGGAATCAAACCCTGGTCTGTCTCTGGTATGCTGCTGCAAGGCAAAACCCCTACAGCTATCTCTCCAACTATTTCTCTAGCCCATATGCCAACACTCTTAAATTTATCTTGAGAAAGTTTTATAAGCTCTGATTTACATATATATTATCATTTATCTTCATCATCCATTAGTGTTTACTCCTATACTATATCCACTCCCAAAGTGATTTTATTTTGTATAAAGGATTTAAATACCATCTATTTGTTGATGACTCCTCAATTTAATTTCAAACTCCGACGTTTCCCTGAAGGTCTATAGATGTGAAAACCCAGTTGCAAATTTGGTATCTTCTCACAAAGGTTTAATAAGCATTTGAATTAAACAGTGTTCAAACATAATTTATAATAAATCTGCACCAAACACACATCAGCAAATTCTAGAAACTTTAGTTTTCGAAACATACCCTCATTCTGACCACTTGTATTATGTCTTCCTAATCCAAGAGATATTATCTCTGACTTGGCTAGATGTTTGTCATCTGATCTCCTGTTTTCTTTTTTAGTCCCTTTTATGTTAATTCTCTATTAACCTGATAGGGTGACAATGAAAAATAAACATAACACTTAAGATATCTTAACAAGGATTAAGATGCTTGCCTTGCTTGTGACTGACTCCATTTTGATCCCTGGTATTCAGCAACATGTTGTTCTCCTGCCTGGCACATTGGTCCTTTTTCATATTCAGGACTTAGCCCTCATTTCACCAATCCCTCTTCTCATTTATTCCTCATCTCACTCATCTCACTTAACCCTTACCTCTTGAAAATGTTAAGGAGGTAGGGTGGGATTAGGAAGGGAATCTTAGGTCTTTGTTACTGGGACACTGACTCTGATGCTGAGTTTGGATAGAAAAAAAATGAATATCTGAAACTGTTATGAATATATCAGAGGGATTAAGTAAAAATAAATGAACTCAATAAAAAAAAACTGCACTAAAATATTACCTCCTAAAAGAATCTTTATCTAAGCCATTATTGATAAAATATCCATCTCAGCTTTACTCCATCTACTTGTTACAATTCTTTACTTATTATATTACCTTAGTAAACATTTCTAATAAAATCTCCTTCTAAACCATGAACAGGGTCTAAGTCACAATCTATTTATTGCAGGGATCAGCATATAATAATTGCTCAACAAATATTTGTCAAATTGAATAAAATCAATGTCATACTCTTCACATTTATTACTCACTTGATTGTATAGATTTTTAAATTGACTACAAGTTTAAATAGTCCATCCTTATAGTCATATAAATATGAATGCAGTTAAAATGGAATTTGGGGCTTTGTTGTCTGCTTTAAGTTAAATGCCAATCACTGAAAAGAAATTTTATTTTGGCAGCTTACATATGTAGCATCCATTTCAGAAAGATACTGAGTATGTATTTTATTACTTTTGCATGAAGCATTGAATATCTATATTGATTTTAATATCATAAAAAATAACAGCACACATGAAAAAAGGGCCTTAACTAGCTAAACCCACTTAGACAACAACGAATTATAGCCAATAAAAACAAAAAGAATTTAGAAATTCTTATAGAGTCTTTGATTAATAACACCCAATAGATAAAGTGTTATTGATATTGGAGTAAAAAAAATTATTTGGTTATGGAGAGGAACTAAAAAAGTTGGAGTCCTTTGCATGCTTTTGCCCTGCCAGAGTACTTGGACCTTTTGCTCTATCATAGCACCGATGATGATAGCCCTTAAGACTTTTGAGCAATGCTGGGGTATGTGTCTTGGTGCCTTGCACTGTGGTCAAGTCACAGCAGTTCAAGCATATATAGTTGGTTGAACAACAACAGAATGGACTCCCAACTCCTGAGCTTTATATGGGTGCCCCTATTTTCAACACCCCAAATTCTGTTTCACTGATTTTTATATTTCACAAAAATAACCTTATTGTTTATTCATGCTTCAGAAAGTGACATTCTGGGAAAAGGACACTCTTATCCTTATTCTTTTCTCAAGGTACCCATTCTACCATCAAAGAATATCTCTGCTAATAGTAGGTCTTGGTAGCAGTAGCATTTTAGTTCTGTTCCCAACTTATGTCTTCCAAGATGCAAGGATTCATCATAATAGTTCATTGCGATGCAATATGTAATGGACTCAGGCTGATATATGTTAAAACAATATTTCTTCCCCAAATTATTTTTTATATCACTTTACTCATTCTGACCATAAGAATTGTATCTAAACTATTCAGATAAAGCATTCTTCTAGAGTAATTTTTAAAAGATTTTTAAGGTTTTTAGGTTTAGAGATTTATGAACATCATAACATTAAATGACAAAACTGAATTTACAATATTGAAGAAGAATTTGGGCTAGAGAAATAGAGCAATGGGTAAGATGTTTGTCTTGTACAGGCAACCCTATTTCAATGCCTAACAATGCATGTGGTTCTCTGAACACTGGCAAAAGTGACTCCAGAGCAAAGAGCCATGAGAAAGCCTTGAATAAAACCAGTTGCTGCCCACCACCCCACTCTCACAAAATAGAAGGTCATATATGTGCTTCATAAACTATATTAAGTAGAAATATATATTCGACAACTGTTTTAAGTAGGGAATTACTGTTTAAAATTGAGTTTAAATTAAAAATAAAGAATATATTTAATTTAAAATTAAAGAATAAGTATTATTTTAGTAACTAGTTAGCTGGCTATTCAGAATATATTTGGAGAGAATTTTTTGTTTTAACTGACCATATATTTATATTATATATATATATATTTTTTTCCCATATCCTGAAGTGGTGCTCACGGATCACTTCTGGTGGGCTTGCATATGTAGTGCCAGGGATCAAACCTGGGCTGGCCACCTACAAAGAAAATGCCCTACTCTTTCTATAATTTTTCCAGAGCAGAGTTTATATGATTTTTTCTTATATACTATTACCAATTACATGGCAGTCCATGGTGAACTAATGATACATTCTATTTGCTTATATTTTAAGGAAAATAATGTAATTACTCATGAAATTATTTTAGATTCTCTTTTAAACTATTGGACTCTGTTTATCACAGTATATTTAGCTCACTAAATTGCATTTGAAATAGAGGACTTTTCTCTCATAAACATAGTTTGGGGAGTAGAATCAAGTGTCAAACATATTGTCTTTATGGGTTGGAATGATAGTACCAGGGGAGTAAGCTCTGACTACTGCTGGGTGTCGTACATACACAAACAAACAAAAATTGTGGTTTTCAAAACTTAAAGATTATTTCTATATAAATAATTTTTTCCAAGGCTTTTCAGTTTCTGAGTTCATAGATCTAGATTAAGAAAGACTAATTAGTAGTAATGAGCAGTAACTAATATTGCTTCAAATAGCCAAAACCAAGCAAATTGGCACTTTGAGAGAAGATAGTTATCTATGAATAAAGAATGACCTTTAAGAAATAGACTGTAGGGCCGGGCGGTGGCGCTAAAGGTAAGGTGCCTGCCTTGACTGCGCTAGCCTCGGATGGACCGCGGTTCGATCCCCCGGCATCCCATATGGTCCCCCAAGCCAGGAGCGACTTCTGAACGCATAGCCAGGAGTAACCCCTGAGCGTCACCGGGTGTGGCCCAAAAACCAAAAAAAAAAAAAAAACAAAAACAAAAAAAAAAACAAAAACAAAACAAGAAATAGACTGTAAGGGCCCCTTCCTTAAACTGAACAAGAAAAACATCAAGTAAGTGAAAATTTGTGGGCTAAGATGCTGCATGTACATCGAGGTACACATACATGTGTGTATGTATATATGTATGTACATAAATGATGCCATTTTCTTTTTCAGTCTTTTCAGTACTTCTGATTATGCATGGTCAATATTTATAGGTCTTTTGTCCTTTATTGTTTGCATAAATATTTGCTTATTCATAGAAATAGTTCTATGATATGTAAGTGATGAAATTGCCTCAACAATTTCTTTTTTTCTTGCTTATATGCAAATACCTAGGATTGATGGAGAATCACAAAATAATAATTTTTGTTCATTTCATATTTTCTCTCCCAAATGGAGACAAAGCCCTTTCTATCAATGCTATTATTCATGTTAATTATGTATGTTTTTCCTGTCTCTAAACAACCATATGTGGTCTTATTGATTTTCCCAACCTTTCTGCATTTCAATAGTCACTTAGCCTCAACTAACAGCTTCCCTTATATTTTATTGAACTAATGGAAATGATCAATAGGTACTTCCCCATCATTCCAACATATTTATTAACCTGCATGCATTTCTAAACATGTTCACTCCCCTTATCTTACAAAGGCTGAATTTGTTCTTGCTTCAAGATAGACTGACTCTTCCATTTGGATTCTATATTTAACCTCTCAGATCAATAAACTCATTCCTATATACACTCTCTAACATCATCAAATTTTCCTCTATTTCCACATAATGGATAATTCCCTTCTCAGATGAAATTTCACTCATATATCCTACCTTAAAGTCCATCTGTTAACTCTAGAACATGTTTTGCCATTACACATTTTTCTATTCTCATTTTATAATCTTGAGAGGGTTTTTGTTTTGTTTGTTTGTTTGTTTGTTTTAGTTTTTGGATCACACCCAGCGGTGCTCAGAGATTACTCCTAGCTCTATGCTCAGAAATCGCTCCTGGCAGGCTCAAGGGACCATATGGGATGCTGGGATTTGAACCACCATCCTTTTACAGGCAGGGCAAACACCTTATCTCCATGCTATCTTTCCAGCCCCATAATCTTGAGTTTTTAAATCAACTCTATAATTGTCTTCTCTACATGTAATGTCCACTGAGAGCTTTTACTTTATTTTTTGTTCATAAACCAGTGATTATTTTTCTGTTCTTAGTTTAAATTCTTAATTTTTAATCATTATTGATTGTTTTGTAATCATTCAATTCTTTGTTTCTGTGACATAACACTTTTGAACTTTTCTACTGTTGATTGGCACTTGCTCTTGACCTACTTTGCTAATTGTTCTGTCTCTGTTTAACATTTAAGTGGTGTTTATTTTCTGCACCAATTTCTCTTCCTTCAGAACTCCTTTTTTCTAGGTGACTTCACTTAGTCTACAATCTAAAAATACAATTATGTATGTGCTTCACCTTCATAAGTACTCTTACATTCTTGTTCCCATCACTCTAGCCAATATTTTAAACATTTACTATTGATAATTCTTTTATTTTACTATTGATATTTCTAATATAGATCTTAAATTTGAAAGATGAATTTAAATTCTTCTTACTCTAAATTCCTTTCATTCAACTAATTATAACATCAGCACTCAGTTTTTGTATCAAAAATACAAGAGACAAATTTTAACCTTGTATTTTTCTTCACTTATCACCAAATTAATCTATCAGATTTTTCTCTATACTTTTGAAACGTGCCAAATAACTAACTTTTTTCTCTTTGTTACTATAATTCTCATACTAACCTACATGATTTCTTGCATAGATTACTTTAATAAATATTTGATTTTCGATTTGTTCGATATAACCCATTATGTATCTCTCTTCATACTAAGTTCTTTAAAAAAAGATTAGCATTCACCATGCTAAAAAAATCACAACTCACCATGCCAGAGATACTATGTAATTTTTATTTTTAATCCAATCTTTTAGTATATTTTATACTTTCTGATCAAATTAAACATGTTTTGTATGTCTACCAAGTTAATTTCAATAATAATAAACAAAATATAACCATGCATGTACACACATATACATATACACTAATTTCTTCTCTTATCAGCATACCAAACTTGTTTACATTTCCTGGTCTTCCATAAATCCAACATCTACAATATGTATTAGAGAGTGAGTGATTGAAATATTTATAAATACATATTATACATGTAATATATAAGTATATATATTTATTTATATATTTTTCACTGATAATTCCAAGATTTAAAGCAATCTCATAGATGATATTTAGACCATAATCTTGTTTTCCAACAGTTTTTTTAATGAGAATACTGTCCATCTGATTTTCAAATTGTCTGCCAGAGATCCCATCCCTAGATATCATCATAGTGGAAATTAGGGCCCTAACAAGTGAACTTGGGAAGAGCACAAATATTGAGCTCATGACAGGTATTTATACTAGATGTTATAAAAGCTTTTTTCCTTTATTTGTCCTTGGCTACTTTAGTTTCATCTACACTTTAATTCTACTATTATCTTCAAAAACATTCTTCTTTGATCATTCATTCCTTTACTCAACTTCTTTGAGACTAAAACTGATCTACTTGATGGTACTAAATATTTAATATATATTTATTGTTGCTGGTTTAATATAATACTTTGGACATTTCATTTAATGAGGTGTGAATTTGTTTATTTTAATAGAATAAAAAACAACCTTTAATTTTAATTTAATTATAGTATTTAAGGGAAAATATAGAAACAATAAAGACAATAAATAAGTAAATAAAGACAATAAATGAAGCAAAAAAAATCCAATCCCTAAATTGAATATTTTAAAAGGATCAACATGTTATTGAGAAAAGTAGAAAAGAAAACTGCTTTAGATAAAATGGAATGATTTGTTATAAAAATGTATAATTATAGTAGTTCTTTAAGATATCTTTCTGATTATTGAAAGTTTCTTTACTAAATTGCTTATATTTTACTATTTATGCACTTGCAAAGCTTTATAGGATTTGTTTGTGGGAAGAGTCAAAACATTTTTGTATTTTATCATTTTATTTTTTCCAATCAAGTCCTCAGAGTAGGCAAGATGAATACTGGTTGTATCAGTGAGAGAAAAAGAATCTTTTCCATATATTTCCTATTTTTATAATGACAGGATGATGGTGTGGATCTCTGCATTATGTTGCTATCCAATTGAAAGAGAAAGTGAGTTTCACAAATAGATATATTTGTTTATCATATCAAAGTATCCCCCATTCTGATCCTCTTAATTATAGGAAGAAGTAAGTTTTCTATGTAGATCATTATATCTCTTACCTAGAGGTGAAAGTGTTACTCCTGAATTCATAATATGTTCTATTTGCTGGTAATTTTGTAGTAACTTCTGTCTAAGTATATAATTGGGGATAAAGAAAATGAAAGAGTTAATGTTCTTAAACTATTGATACCAGAACAAGTATTAACTTAAAATGGCCTTCTTACAGTTATGGCTGCCTAAGTGGCAATATGAACTTCTTATTCTATATTTTTTCAGAGCACCGAGGATATAGGAAATAATGTCGGGGCCGGGCGGTGGCGCTAAAGGTAAGGTGCCTGCCTTGCCTGCGCTAGCTTGGACGGACCACGGTTCGATCCCCCAGTGTCCCATATGGTCCCCCAAGCCAGGAGCAACTTCTGAGCACATAGCCAGGAGTAACCCCTGAGCGTTACTGGGTGTGGCCCAAAAACCAAAAAAAAAAAAAAGAAATGTCAATTGCATAATTGAATATTATCTTTGCCTACTACTTTGGATATCATTGCATTGTGATTATCAAAGTGTTAGAAGGGAATATTAGAATGTAAGTTTACAATTAAGTTTAAGTTTAGAGTTAACTATTGCTGATCTGTTTCACACATTAATTTGGTTTAGCATTAACTGTCTGTTTTGCTTCTGTAACCTTGCTTTTCTATAGACATGATCACAGCTGAACCATGGCAAGCTTAATGCTGCAAAGAACAGGGACTAGGTCCCAGGTTCTAGGCCAAAAAGGGGGCCAGTTCCAGAAATTTCAAAAGCACATACCAGGACAGTTATATAACTAACCTAAGGAATGCAAGATATCTAGCAACACCCAGGAACCTGTGGATGATAAACTGTATCTAACTGTACCTAAAGGTTGGTGGAGGCCCAGTAGATGCCCGAGGTCCTCCTCTACTGTTTCAGCCAAGCAGTTTAAACCTGGGTGATGCAATATTACCAAGAACCTATTGATTTACACCTAACTTGAAGTCCTCACACTGCTATAAAAATAGCTTGTTAACTCCCTTAACGGTCATTTTCTTCAAAAGGTTCGGCCCTAGCATGCTGAATTAATTCTTTTGCCTTTTACATTTACTGACTCATCTCCTAGCACTCTTTGTGGGTCAGATGCTGAGTCCAGAACTAACAAAAGTAGTAATAAGAAAAGCAATTGTTAGGGTCTGGAGTTGAAGGACAAGACCGCAGAATTGGAGTAAAGCAAAAAAAAAAAAAAAATGTTATCTGTCTGCCACAAGCCCCAAATTGACCAGCCAGGATCATCTAGAGAAGAAAACCCCTGCTAAGGTCACAAGCCAATTTATATAGGGAGGGGATGAGGAAGTTCTAGCTTTTGATGATCTTCAAGACAATTGTCTGCTGTGTAGGGAATTTTCCTACTCCTCCTCCATCTCCAGGTAGCTTGGGCTGATGTTAATAAAAATTTAGGCTTGAGAAAGAGAAGCGAAATATGTAGTCATTTGCTATAGTGGCATCCCTCCTTTTTTAAATCTAGGACCCCACAAAATAATGATTGCAGTGGACATTGGTAGTATTGTGGTGAGACACAGAAATTTTATATATTAATGCCATAAATGTTAACACTATTGTAGCGATATCACCTAAACTATAAGAACATAAGTTTACATAAATAATAAATAAAATTACAGTGTAAAAAAAATAAAATATAAAAACCAAAGTAGTAATAAAGGTTTTAAAAAATAAAAGTTGGGCCCAAGTGGTGGTGCAAGCTGTAGGGCATTTGCCTTGCTACACACTAACCTAGGAATGACTGCAGTGTCCCATATGGTCCCCCAAGCCAGAATTTCTGAGGGCATAGTCAAGAGTAACCCCAGAGCATCACTGAGTGTGGCCCAAAAACTAAAATAATGAAAATAAAAATAAAACTTATCTTAAATTTTTATTATTGTTGGGAAAGATGGTTTATGTGAAGCAGCTGATTTGGGAAGAAGCTCAGTAACTATGATGATGAAAAGATTTCAATTATTTGATTAAAATATGGTTTATGAATATAGTTTTGGGTGTACAGAAAATAATTCATAGAATTTTGAAGAAAACTATGTTGATCTAAGGGCTCCTGGCATAAACACTCTTTTAATTACCCTTAAAGTGTAATTAAAACATCAACAGGAAGTGAACTTCCCTCCATTTTTCCTAAGGGTCAGGTACAAACCATCAGCACAATGTTTAGCTCCTGAAATCACCCCATCCTAACTCCACTTCCACCCAAACAGTTCTTCATAAGCTAGTTTAACCATTAACAAGCTTATTTTGCTTCTGTAGCTTGTTTTTCAAGTACAACTTTCACAGCAACTTATTTTTGTATCCATTATTAAAAAGTGATGTGATTTTGCCTTTAAAAAAACATCTTTTAGGGGCCAGAGCAGTGGCACAAGCCATAGGGCTTTTGCCTTGTACCCACTAACATAGGACAAACAGTAGTTCAATCCCCAGAGTCCCATATGGTCCCTCAAGCCAGGAGCGATTTCTGAACGCATAACCAGAAGTAACCCCTGAGCGTCACTGGGTGTGGCCCAACAAGAAAAAAATCAAAACAAACAAGCAAACAAACAAGCAAACAAACAAAAAAAAAACATCTTTGACTGTCTTTGGGTCTTGGAGTTCTTGAAGATACTAGTTAGCTAATGGTAGCAGCGTTTATACTAGACATCCCCAGAGACTCTGAGTATAATATAGTACTCATCTGTGTCTCAGAAATTTGCTTACAACAATGTGATCTGAGCAGATAATATTCCTAAGTCATATGAGCTATTCTTGTGTGTCAGGTTAGTTATTTGAAGGAGACATTTTTGTCAAATGTCAAAACATTTAAAAAGCTTTATTTATAGTATATGATTCTGAAAATCAAAGTTTTATGCAGTATGCAACTTGCTCAAATTATTCAACTATTGAGTAGCGTGATAGTAAAGCAGCTCACATCATCCTGCTGAGTAGTTTGTGCTTTTGCTATAGGCAAAATGAAAACAGTTCATAGGGACCCTTCGATGCCATGCTGGTCAATTTGGCATAAAATAAAAAACAAGTTCTCATTGAATTTACTGTTGTCATTCTGAGAGTGATGCGACTTCTCAATTGGAACTGTCTTTCTTAAAGTTTTTTCATTACAATTTCTCTAGGATCTTCCTGTTTTTATTTGGATCTGTTCCCTAATTTGTTTCTGTAGGTTAGAATGATATTAAAAATGAAGCTGAAAGGTTAAAGCTTGTTTTGTATTAAGGGTATTTAAAGTCTATTTGCAAATTTTCCTAACAGCTGCAAAGTGGCTTTTTAACGTGTCCAGTAATTGAAATTATTTTGTAATGCAAGTCTTGTCATACATCATTAAGATCATCCTCCTACCTCTAGGCCAATTTGGAGTGGCTCAGGCATTTAGACTGCCGTGCAGAATAAATCTAATTTGTTTATAGCAATCAGAAATGCAACATTAGATTTGGTGATTCCTCAATGATTGCTACATTCAGATGTTAAGAGTCGAACCAGCTTTAGAGTATTTTGCAAAATTTGTCCTTGGTTACCAGAGTGTGGGAAGGTCAGAATTTTGTTATTTATTACAGAAGATAATCTTTCCCCCTGAACTCTTTGCCTCTTGTCTCTCACGATTAGATTTAGAATTGGAGAATTGTCCATAGTGATGTTTTGTGTTGGTACTGGTGCTTTTGCCTTTGAAACTCCTTTTATTTTTGTTCTTTTTGATTATTTACATTATCTTTGACTGCAAACATGCAAACACTCTTGTTCTCTTACATTTATAGTGGTATCGAAGAAAAATAAGCCACAAATATCATGTGTCATTTTAGCTCAATTATATAGAAATACTAGTTAGCTATATCCTTATCACTACAAACATCCGAGTATTAAAGTAGAGGCAGAATATAGAAAAAAGTAATCATGTCATAAGTCATAAGCAGCCATAATAATACATTTGAGGAAGTCAAAACAGGAGAGTTGAGTCTATGTGATAAGTTTAACAGGGTAGCCAGATGATGTCCATAATAAGGACGTCAGGATAAAGCAAAGCTAAAGAGTAAGAAAAATGCCATGCAATACAAACACAGTTGTGGTTTTACAGAAACAATGTGAGTTAAAACTCAGATATTTTATGGGCTGGAGCAATAGTACAGATGAGAGGGTTCTTGCCTTGAATGTGGCCAACCAAGGTTTGATCCAGGCACTATCTGTTTTCCCAACTCTATTCAGGAGTGATTCCTGGACACAGAGCTAGGAGTAAAACCTGAACACTGTTGGGTGTAGCCTCAAAACAAATAAAACTTAGATATTATATTATGAATAAAGAAGCACACTGGATAGATAGAATTCTGCTAAATGAGATGCAAATTCTGCTGGATTTTATTCTTCCCTATTATTTTCATTTGGCTCACCTTTGAAATTTTGACTTCCTGAAATATTTTAAGGTACCAAATGGCTTATAGCTTGATTGAGAACTGATGCACAATGCTACTTTGTATATATTATATCTAATCCTCACAAGAACCCTCAAGGTAGGTAGTTTTTATTTTAATTTTAATGATGAAGAGTTTATAAGTCAGTGATTTATTAAACTGGTCTCAGATTGTACAGGTCTGGTGTAGCAGTGCCATTTATCTCTGAAGTAAAGGCTTTTTTTCTCTGCAATTATCTCTGCTTTCTTTTACATGAAACAAAGTAACTCTAGGTCAGTTGACCACCTCTCCAGCGGAGATGCAAAAGGTACCTAAGGAGAAGACAGGAAAGAAAATCTAGAATTCAAGAAGTAGTTTGATGCAACATTTACTTTGCTGTCTTTTTAGCATAGTTCAGAGAAGTTAAGTAACCTTCCAATATATTTCTTCCTAGTGCTGCCAAACAATCTGTGAAACCCTCTCTAGATTTCAATGTAGGTATTATGGTCCTATACCATAGGCATTTCTTTAGTTCATGCCATTGTGTATTGCAGTAGTGAGAGTTTGAATATTTGCCATTTACATCTCCCCTCCTCTGCTTCCTGTGACATCCTGTAAACTTCAATCCAGAAATAAATTCACTGATTGACAAAACATTTTTACCTAATATAAGTTCTAGGGAAGTTTCCATTTGAATGAATATCCCAGTAGGAATGATCTCACATTACAGAGGTCAGAGGTGAGTGCCTGATGTCAAAATTGATTCATCATATATGAACAGGCTGCATGTGATTACATTTTGGGGCTATTGTTGATGATAGGTTGTAATGAATTCATTTGGCCTTCAGGAAATTGCTGCAGCTTGAATTCTGCTATGAAAAATCTCATCAATCTAGTAGCCATGAAGAACTACTCTGAACGAGGTGTGCAAATCACTTCCGATATTGAGAACATAACCTACAAATAGTCATTTGCATGGAAATTAGTTGAGACCCTGCAGCTTGAGATTTAGTTTTATTTTGGACATCATTGAAAAAGAGAAGCACTTATAAGATGTCAGATACCAAATAACATTTTCATTGAATCTGTTATAATTTTAAGACTGATAAGAACAGTAAGTGTACTATTATTCTTGGCTCTGCTGAGCAGAATTATTCCATTTACCAAACTGCCATATAAATGATCTCTCTGAAACTGTAGTCCTCAAAGTATTGTTCTGAGTGAGAGACCCATATGCTTTATAGCCTAACCCATGAACTGGTTAGAACTGAGATTCTTAAGGTGGGCTTTAAATAAGCTGAATATGATCTCCAGAGATGGTGCATGGCTTCATTCAAGTCTGAGAATCAGTGACTTAAAAAATATATCTGTTGGGCCATTCTAGGGAACCTTGAGCTCCCGAAACAGGCCAGAGTGGGTGCAGGAGGTCGCCAACTAGGGCGGGTGGAAACCACCCATTCTAGGGAACCTTGAGCTCCCAGAACAGGCCAGAGTGGGTGCAGGAGGTCGCCGACTAGAGCTGGTGGAAAGCGGCCATTCTAGGGAACCTTGAGCTCCCGGAACAAGCCAGAGTGCATGCAGGAGGTCGCCTACTAGGGCAGGTGGAAAGCAGCCAAACCAGGGAACTTTGAGCTCCTGGAACAAGCCAGAGTGGGTGCAGGAGGTCGCCGACTAGGGCGGGTGGAAAGGGCCATTCTAGGGAACCTTGAGTTCCCGGAACAGGCCAGAGTGGGTGGAGGAGGTCCCCGACTAGCATGGGTGAAAAGCGCCCATTCAAGGGAAAAGGGACAGGCCAGAGAGTGAACCTGCACTGTCTGGCTTGAAGGGAGTGGCGATTGGTCAAGCTTGACTGAGGACGAGGAAAGGTCCAAAACTCAGTGACATCACCCAACATACTCACGTAGAGCCACATCCCAAGAAGAGACCCAGGCCCACACCACAGGTGGCAAAAGCGGGCTGAAACCTGAAGGCACTGCACTCCAAGCCAAGCCAATAAATGCAAAGAAAGATGGGTAAACCAAGGAAAACATTAACAACAAGGGAGATGGAGAGAAATCAGAACAAGTTCCCAAGTCCACCAAAATGTGCAGACCCAAGAGAGGAAGACCTAAAAGCAGTCATGAGAATAGAATTCCAAGCCATGCTATAAGAAATGAAAGACACACTGGCCAGAGATTACAATAAATCAATAGATGAACAAATGAACCAATTTAAACAAGAACCCCTACAAAATATAAAAGACTCCATACAAACAGAATTAAATAAAATACATAAAACAGTAGAAAGCCAGAAGAGCAGAATCGCACAGCTCGAGAATCACATAGAACAACTCAAAGATAAACTGCAATCAAAAGACAACAAAGAAGCCAACAAAGAAATAGAAGGTAAAGCACTGGAAGTAAAAGTCCAGTATTAATGAACAAAGACAAAAGAAACAATCTAAGAATTATAGGTATACCAGAAGGCGAGGAAACAAAAAAAGGGGAAGAACAATTAGGGAGATAATAGCGGAAAATTTTCCCACCCTCTGGAAAGATGCATCTGAGCAAATTCAGGAGGTTAAAAGAGTCCGCAACAAAATAGACCCTAACAAACCAACTCCAAGACACATAGTAATTCAAATGGTAAGAAACAAAGAGAAAGGAAACCTACTTAAAGCAATAAGGGAGAAAAAAAACCTCACATACAAAGGAAGGAACATTAGAATCAAACCAGATCTCCCATATGAAATACTTCAAGCAAGAAGACAGTGGAATGGCATATTTAAACAACTGAATGAAAGAAAATTTCAACCTAGAGTCCACTATCCAGCAAAACTCTCATTCATATGGGAGGGAAGATTAAAATTATTCTCAAACAAAAATGAACTTGCACTATTTGCGCACAAAACCGACCCTAAATGACCAACTCAGAGACAAATTATACAATCCAAACCCCCGATTGTAACAACCACCCTAAACAACACAACTGCACAACAGACCTCTCTGTCAATAATCTCATTAAATGTTAATGGACTAAACTCTCCCATTAAAAGACACATAATAGAGAACTGGATTAGAAAACATAAACCAGGTTTTTGCTGCCTACAAGAAACACACCTACAAGTACAAGATAGGCACAGGCTTAGAATAAAAGGATGGAAAACAATTATCCAGGCCAATGGAAATTAAAAAAGCAGGGACGGCTATTCTTATATCAGACCAAATTGCATTCAACCTCAAAAAAGTGTTCAGAGACAAAGAGGGTCACTACATACTGATCAGGGGAACACTAGAACAAGAACTGCTAACACTAGTTAACATCTATGCACCTAATGCAGAGCCAGCAAAATATGTATGGCAACTGCTTGCAAAACTGGAAAACACATGAAGGGAAATGTGATAGTAGTGAAGACCTTAATACTCCACTATCACCACTGGACAGATTCACCAAACAGAAAACTAACAAAGAAATAAGAACCCTAAATGAAAAATTAGAAGAACTAGGGCTCATAGACTTATAAAGGGCCCTCCACCTCCAGAAAGCAGAATACACATTCTTCTCAAGTCCACATGGAACCTTCTCCAGAATAGACCATGCCTTAGGATACAAGTCTAACCTGCATAAATTAACAAAGGTAAGGATCATTAGAAGCACCCTGTCAGATCACTATGCAATAGAAGTCAAAATTGACTGTAAAAAAGAAACAATGGAGAAAATCCAACACCTAAAGATTAAACAACATGCTGCTCAAAAACAGCTGGATAAAAGGGATACTCAAGGAAAAAATAAAAAGATTCCTTGAGACAAATGACAATGAAGAAACAACTTGTCAAAACTTGTGGGACACAGCAAAAGCAGTAATCAGGGGGAAACTCATAGCAATACAATCCTATGTCAGGAAAGAGGAAAATGACAAAATTAGCAGCTTAAAGGACCATCTTAAGGAGCTAGAACAACAGCAACAAAGAAACCCAAAGACAACCAGAAGACACGAAATAATAAAAACCAGAGCAGAAATAAACAACATAAAAACTAAGAAAACAATACAGAAAATCAATGAGACCAGGAGTTGGTTTTTTGAAAGAATAAACAAGATAGACAAACCACTGGCAAAACTCACCAAAAAAAAAAAAAGAGGGAAGACACCCAAATAAGCAGGATCACAAATGAAAGGGGAGAGATTACAACAGAACCCCAAGAAATCCAACACATCATGAGGACATATTATGAACAACTATACTCAGTTAGGCTAGAGAACCCAGAATAAAGTGATAGATTCTTGAAAAAAATACCAGCTTCCAAGACTAGAAAAGAAGGATTTAGAAAGCCTAAATAGGCCAATCACGTCGAAGGAAATTGAAACAGTAATTAAAAAACTCCCCAAGAACAAAAATCCAGGCCCAGAATGTTTTTTTTACGGAAACATTAGAATATTTTTATTTATTTTTTTTATTTAAACACCTTGATTGCATACATGATTGTGTTTGGGTTTCAGTCATGTAAAGAACACCACCCATCACCAGTAAGGCCCAGAATGTTTTACAGGTGAATTCCATCAAACATTCCAAGAAGAATTGCTTCCATTGATCCACAGGCTCTTCCAAACCATTGAATAGACAAGAATACTCCCCAATTCCTTTTATGAGGCCAATATCACTCTGTTTCCCAAAGAGGGCAAAGATACCACCAAGAAAGAAAACTACAGACCAATCTCACTAATGAACATAGATGAAAAATACTCAACAAAATCTTAGCGAGCCGAATCCAGCACTACGTCAAAAAGATTATACACCATGACCAAGTGGGTTTCATCCCAGGGATGCAAGGCTGGTTCAACATACACAAATCAATCAACATCATACACCATATCAATAATAAAAAAGACAAAACCCACATGATCATATCAATCAATGCAGAGAAGGCATTTGACAAAACATAATACCCATTCATGTTGAAAACACTAAATGAAATAGGTCTGGAAGGAACCTTTCTCAAGATAGTTACAGCTATCTATGAAAAGCCCACAGCTAGCATTATCCTTAATGGTGAAAAACTGAAAGCATTCCCACTAAGGTCAGGAGCTAGGCAAGGATGTCCACTCTCTCCACTCTTATTCAACATAGTCTTAGAAGTCCTAGCAATAGCAATCAGACAAGAGAAGGGAATCAAAGAAATTCAAAAAGGGAAAGAGGAATTAAAACTATCTCTTTTTGCAGATGACATGATGATATACATGGAAAACCCTAAAGAGTCCACAGTAAAACTCCTAGAAACAATAAACCAATACAGCGAAGTGGCTGGTTACAAAATCAATACACAAAAGACAGTAGCATTTCTCTATACAAATAAGAAAGTAGAAGAGAGAGATTAAGAATACAACCCCATTTAAAATAGTATCAAAAAACATCAAGTACCTAGGAATCAACCTTACAAGGGAAGTGAAGGAATTATACCTGGCAAACTTCAAAACACTTCAGAAAGAAATTGAAGAGGATCTTGGGAAATGTAAAAAACATCCCATGCTCATGGGTAGTCAACATAGTCAAAATGACCATCCTACCCAACTCCTATATAGATTTAATGCAATCCCCATCCAAATCCAGACATCATTCTTTAAAGACTTAGAACAATCAATCATAAAATTTATCTGGAACCACAAAAGACCCAGGATAGCCAAACACATACTAAAAAAACAGGAATCTGGGTGGCATCTCCTTACCTAACCTGAAGCTATACTATAAAGCCATAGTGATCAAAACAGCATAGTACTGGTACAAAGACAGAGCCTCAGACCAGTGGTTAGAACAGAATTTCCAGACATAAGTCCCCAGATATACAGTCAACTGATATTTGAGAAAAGAGCCAAGAACTTGAAATGGGACAAAGAAAGTCTTTTCAACAAATGGTGTTGGTACAACTGGAAAGCCACATGCAAGAAATTCAAAATTGACCCATACCTCACTCCTTATACAAAAATCAACTCAAAATGGATCAAAGACCTCAAAATTAGACCCGAATCTATAAAGTTTATAGAGAAGAAAATAGGTAGAACACTTGAAGACCTACATATCAAAAAGGTCTTTGAGGATGGAACACCAATGGCAAGAACTTTAGCATCAAACATAAACAAATGGGACTACATCAAACTAAAAAGCTTCTGCATGGCAAAAGAAACCTTACTTAACACAAGAAGAGAGTTAACTGACTAGGAAAAAAATCTTTTTACCTATCATATCAGATAAATGGCTGATATCCAGAATATACAAAACACTTAGAAAGCTGAGCCCCCCACAAACCAAATAAAGCCATAAAAAATGGGAAGATGAAATGAATAGACACTTCTCTGAGGAAGATCGAAAGATGGCCAACAAACACATGAAAACATGCTCACCTTCACTCATCATTAGAGAAATCCAAATAAAGACAACAATGAGGTATCACCTTGCACCAGGTGGCTCACATCAAAAATAATAGGAACAATCTATGTTGGCAGGATGTGGCATGAAAGGCACTCTCATCCACTGCTGGTTGGAATGCCCCCTAGTCCAACACCTATGGAGAACAGTCTGGAGAGTGCTCAAAGAACTCAGAATTGAGCTGCCATTTGACCCAGCAATTGCTCTCCTAGGTATCTACCCCCGAGTTGGAAGGACATTCATTCCAAAGTATGTGTGCACCCCACTATTTATCACAGCACTCAGTATAATAGCCAAGTATTGGAACCAACCTCGATGTCCAACAACAGATGAATGAATCATTAAGATGTGGTATCTATACACAATGGAATACTACATGGCAGTCAGAAATGATACAATCACAGACTTTGCAGCAACGTGGATGGACCTAGAACATATTATGTTAAATGAAGTAAGCCAGAAGATGAAAGATAAATACAAAATGATTGCAGTATTCTGAAGCACCTAAAACATATACCTTATATACAATACTATATACCTAATACTAATAATACCTAATACTCAACAAATAAATAACAGGGTTTAACAGGGTAGAAACCCCAAACATTGTAACAGTCAACATATACCGGAGAGCAGTGCCCAAAACACATAAAAGAGGAACAACACAAACTCTTGACTACACACTATACCACAAAAAAACCAGCAGCAGCAGAAACAGCAGCATAGAAAGACCAGATAAGTAATCAGCCTTCTACTACAAAGGGATCTTATACAGGATTACAGGTAAAGGATACCATGGAAAACCACTGACTCCAACGGAAGCATGCCATAAAAATATGTTTTAATGCCTTAATATTTCTATACTTAAAATAACCTCTCAGCTTTTCTGTCTACAGGTGTTCTTGGATACAAAAGGTGGACAAACTAGATTGCATCTCTGGGCTCTATTGCACAAGATATCATACCCAGCTTGCACTACGAGAATGTCCCGATAAAACTCTTTAACATTCCCTTTAACCCTAGGTAATACCTTCATTTAGGACTTGAAGCATGTGACAACCCAAACCACCGAAGCAGCAACTGTGACCTACAGACTTATACTACAGGCCCTACTCATTGAACACACTCAAACAAACTAGCATTCCCTCGCTCTTTTCTCTACTCTTCTCACTACTGTTTTTTCCTTTTTCTTTTTTTCTTTTTCTCTCCTTTTTTTAATTTATTTTCTCTTTTCTTTCCTGCCCCTTCCATATACTTTCCCTTTCACCCCTTTGAAAACTCAACTATTCCTTCATCCCGCAATCCCATCCAGATTCCCCACATTAAAACTCTTCACCCTCAGTCCCTATTCCATTAGGCATCAAGAATGACTTTCTACCCAGCAAACCAGTACCCAGCACCCAAGCGAAGGGAAACCAGTCAAACCCACACCTTGTCCCCTACAAGAAAAGGCAAGCAACTCCCCTGCTGACTCATGCTGCATGGTCCTCCTTACCAACCCTTTCTAACGTGGACTTGAAACCGGAATTAGCTCTACAAGTATCGCCCAATGCATGAATTCTTCCCAAGTCCTCCCTGCTGCAAATTTTTGCCAATCTCAAGAAAGTCAGGTTGGGAGATGAAAAGGCACCCGGGAACCCATACACCACAGGAAAATATCAAGACAATGGGGAAACCTATAATACTATCATAAGTATAAGACCTGTATTACACTACCTCTTTACCTGCTTTTCCCCAAATGCAAGATACTTTCTTGCATCACCTTATTGCTTTAATTAATTTTTTTACTTTATTTCTTAAAAATCTTTTTTCTTGTCATATATATACGTGAGCACATTTTTTTTATTTCTATTTTTATCTTTTTTGGGTGTGTGACCTCTTTCTGTTTTCTTCTCTATCCACCCTCAAATGCACCGGCAATATAATGTAGCACCATTTCTCCCTGCAAAGGCACACTAAAAGAAGGGGAAATCTTACATATAAAAACAAGCTCTTATTTATTAGGGATAAGAACTCATACTTGTTTACAATACAGGGGTATCTCCCACCTTGAAAATATGTCACATGCTTTAGCTATTCTAGGGTGTTTATTGTTCCAAATACATTTCAAAAGTGCCTGATCCACTTCTTTGAAGAATGCCATGGGTATCTTTAGAGGGATCACATTAAATCTGTACAATGCTTTGGGGAGTATTGTCATTTTAATGATGTTTATCTTGCCAATCCATGAGCAGGGTATGTGCTTCCATTTCTGCGTGTCTTCTCTTATTTTTTGGATCAGAGTTTTATAGGTTTCTTTGTATAGGTCCTTCACATTTTTAGTCAACTTGATTCCAAGATATTTGAATTTGTGTGGCACTATTGTGAATGGGGTTAATGTCCATTTGTCCTTATTACTATTGGTGTATAGAAAGGCCATTGATTTTTGTGTGTTAATTTTGTAGCCTGCCACCTTGCTATATGAGTCTATTGTTTCTAGAAGCTTTTTCATAGAGACTTTAGAGTTTTCAAGGTAAAGTATCATATCATCTGAAAACAGCAAGAGCTTGACTTTTTCCTTTCCTATCTGGATTCCTTTGATATCTTGTTCTTGCCTAATCACTATAGCAAGTACTTCCAATGCTATGTTGAATAGGAGTGGTGAGAGAGGACAGCCTTGTCTTGTGCCAGAATTTAGAGGAAAGGCTTTCAGTTTTTGGGAAAAAGAATATGGGAAAATTACTTTCCCCAACTTTAAACTGTACTTCAAAGCAATAGTTATCAAAACAGCATGGTATTGGAATAGACAGACCCTCAGATCAGTGGAATAGGCTTGAATACTCAGAGAATGTTCCCCAGACATACAATCATCTCATTTTTGATAAAGGAGCAAGAAATCCTAAATCCAGCAAAGAAAGCCTCTTCAACAAGTGGTGTTGGCACAACTGGCTAGCCACTTGCAAAAAATTGAACTTAGACCCCCAGCTAACATCATGTACAAAGGTTAAATTCAATTGGATGAAAGACCTCGATATCAGACCCAAAACCATAAGATCTATAGAACAACATTGTAGGTAAAACACTCCAGGACATTGAGACTAAAGGCAACTTCAAAGAGGAAACTGCACTCTCCAAGCAAGAGAAAGCAGAGAGTAACAGATGGGAATATATTAAACTGAGAAGCTTCTGCACCTCAAAAGAAATAGCGCCCAGGATACAAGAGCCCCCACTGAGTGGGAGAAACTATTCACCCAATACCCATCAGACAACGGGCTAAGCTCCAAAATATAAAAGGCACTGACAGAAATTTACAAGAAAAAAACATCTAATCCCATCAAAAAATGGGGAGAAGATATAGACAGACACTTTGACAAAGAAGAAATGCAAATGGCCAAAAACACATGAAAAAAATGTTCCATATCACTAATCATCAGGGAGATGCAAATCAAAACAACTATGAGGTACCACCTCACACCCCAGAGATTGGCACACATCACAAAGAATGAGAACAAGCAGTGTTGGAGGGGATGTGGAAAGGAACTCTTATCCACTGCTGGTGGGAATGCTGTCTAGTTCAATCTTTATGGAAAGCAATATGGAGATTCCTCCAAAAACTGGAAATCGAGCTCCCATTCGACCCAGCTATACCACTCCTAGGAATATACTCTAGAAACACAAAAATACAATACAAAAATCCGTTCCTTACACCTATATTCATTGCAGTACTATTTACCATAGCAAGACTTTGGAAACAGCCAAGATACCCTTCAAGAGATGAATGGCTAAAGAAACTTGGTACATATATATAATGGAATATTATGCAGCTGTCAGGAGAGATGAAGTCATGAAATTTTCCTATACATGAATGTACATAGAATCTATTATGCTGAATGAAATAAGTCAGAGAGAGAGAGAGAAAGACGCAGAATGGTCTCACTCATCTATGGGTTTTAAGAAAAATGAAAGACATTCTTGCAATAATAACTTTCAGACACAAAAGAGAAAAGAGCTGGAAGTTACAGCTCACCTCATGAAGCTCACCACAAACAGGGATGAGTTTAGTTAGAGAAATAACTACATTTCGAACTATCCTAATAATGAGAATGTACAAGAGAGAAATAGAAAGCCTGGCATACAGGCGGGGGTTGGTTGGAGAGGAGGGAAATTTGGGACATTGGTGATGGGAATGTTGCACTAGTGTTCTTTACATGACTGAAACCCAAACACAATCATGTATGTAATAAATGTGTTAAATAAAAAATAAAAAAATACTAATACTCACACAAAAAAGAAAATATGTCACGTGGACCCAACTTAGACCCCAGGTAATTAGACACCAACCATCCAGCCTTGAACCCTGAACCACTGACATAGAAACGACAGACTTCTTCACAACAGCCACAGGAAACAAATCCCAACCAGGACATCCTTAACAGTGCTCGGACACCAACAAATGCCAGCCCTAATATGATACCCTGACAACAAGGAAAATGGGAACAACTTGATATAATAGCAAGTTATCCTAACTCACCAGCTAACGATAAGACAAAATCAGAAGACTTGTCGCCCTTTGGTCTGTCCAAATGCCAAGATCGTGATTTACAGATGACTGGCTGACAGAACCATGGCCAGAATGTATGTATCCTGGGACCAATAAAAAAAAGCTCTAGTCTAGGGTGTGAGCTACGACCTGCATAGCAACTATGATCCCTAGTTCCAGAGGTCTGTCTGAGATTATTGCAACGGAAGGAGACCTCTGGAAACATAATGGAAGATGCTATCCCAGGCCCTTCCTAGGATCAGCGCAAAGACCAGGACCGCCAACCATAGAAGAATGATTAAAATGACACTGAGGGAACAGAACTTCTAGACCCACAAAGAAAGACATAATCATAAGTTCAACTCCTTGACTCGTGCAGATATCAAGACCTCTAGATACAGAAGTCTGATGTTATCACCCAGAATGGAGCAGAAGTCTTCCATACACCACAAAAGCACCTGAAAGGAGTCTATAGTTAATCCCATGACAATATATTTCATGGGTGGAGAAACCCTGTATCTCTTAGGCAAAGGAAATTCCTTTTCGAATGACTCTAGTTTTTATTGTGCATATGCAGGAGGGAAAAAGAAAGCACAAAACAATTTTTATTATTATTTATTTATCTATTTTTTGTTGATTTCATTGTTGTGGTTTGGCTATTAAGTGGATGTCTCAATTTATATTTATTTATTTATTTTCTTCTTTTCTTTTCTTATGTGCTCTGCCACATTTTTTTTTATCTCAATACCATGGTTTTTATATGGTGCTTACCCTTTTGTTTTGTTTTGTTTGTTTGTTTGTTTTTTGGAATGCTCACTGGATATTTTATTTGACAGTTCTTTATGTACTGTTGTGGTGTTTCACCTTCTTTTTCCCCTTCATCTCTCAAATCAAGGATGAAAGCCTCTAGAAGGACTCTGCACATTTCCGGAGTATCTGATTCTTTTTTCTTTTTTTTCTCCAGGTTATTTTTTTCTTCTTCAAACAAAACCACATAACTTGAACTATCTAGTCCTGCCTCCCAATTTGGGGGGGGGGGGGTAAGGGAGGTACCAAGACCAAATAGGTGTAAGACCACTAAGTAGTAAGCTAGGCACAGAGGGGACCACTATTCTAGCAGCCCCAGGGGTAAGGAAGAGGATATGGGAAGAAGGATGGGAATGGAGGTGGAGGGAGGAAAATTTGGTGATGGGAATTCCCCTGATTTTATGTTAATACAATGTACCTAAAATATTATTGTCAATAATATGTAAGCCACTATGATTAAAATAAAAATTATATTTAATAAAAAATTAAAAAAAGAACTAGAAAAAAACGAAAAAAAAAACAAAAAATATATATCTGTTTCTTTCATACTGGGCATATATTTGGACTATGCTGTTTGTAAAGAACTCTAATTTGTAAACACCACAAATTGGATTTTTATTGGCTTTTTTACATTTGAAGTCAAAAGATCCAACTCACTGTACAATAATTGCTATCATGAGAGCATTGTTTCTCCCTGGCTCTGGTTGTGTGCTCAGAGTGACGATTTTATAGACAGTGTTTGTCTGCCAATGGCATGTACTGGTAATTCTAGGGTTACATAATTCTTTTTTTTTTTTTTTTTTTTGGTTTTTGGTTTTTGGGTCACACCCGGCAGCACCGAGGGGTTACTCCTGGCTTTCTGCTCAGAAATCACCCCTGGCAGGCTCAGGGGACCATAAGGGATGCCAGATTCCAATCACATCCTTTTTCATGAAAGGCAAACACCTTACCTCCATGCTATCTCTCTGGCCCCTAGGGTTACATAATTATCAGGAACATTTTGGTTGTTTTTGTTCTAGTTCCAAAGATAAGATTAGTCCATTGGCCTCTCTCTCATGGCTTCTTTATTAATGAGTAATCAACATATCCCAGGAGATAGCTATTTAATTTTTTTTTAAAAAATTAAGGGGTAGAGAAAAAAATTAAGGGGCATACAGAACAATGATTACTCCTAATGGTGCTTGGAGAAACCAAGGCCACATGTAGCATTCCAATGTGGTGGCATACAGTATTGAGGAAGGGGGATGCAACTCCAAGTATCTAACCTAAGGCCACTTACATGCAAGGCATGTTTTCTACCACTTGAGCTATCTTTCTCAGTTATTAGAACTGGATTATAGATTCCACCTGGAGCTAGTGAGTGACATTAATAGTACCTGAGCCACATCTAGAAAATGATTGTGCTGCTAAGTACTGAATGACCAATTAAAGAAACAAGCTAAATGGAAAAGACTTGTCTTTAATTTTGTGCTAGTAAATTCAGGAGTCTGAAGAGACAATAAATATCTTTGGTTTCATTTTCCACCATGATATGGTTCACCAGTCAAGAGTGAGATAGATTAGTACAGATGTGGGTGCTAATCTATCAGACCCTTATTGTGTCATCATGTAAACCACACTGTTGAGAAATCCTCAAATTAAAGATTGTAAAATGACTGGGGGTAGGGGAGAAGACTGATGTACAAGAGAGTTAGATTAAAAAATGTTGGGGAAAACATATCACTATTTCCCTCTTCCTCCATATAAAGAGATCTCTATAGAGGGATCCCAAGAAAACCTTAGCTCTAGAGACCAGAGAATAAAGATTCCAGAACTAGAAATGCAAATATTTAAGATCAGGGAGCCCAAATTATTAGCTTGAACTCTACTCAGTGATGCATAAGCACACATAGTTTTTGTTTGTTTGTTTTGTTTTGGGGCCATACCCGGCGGTGCTCAGGGGTTACTCCTGGCTGTCTGCTCAGAAATAGCTCCTGGCAGCATGGGGAACCAACCATATGGGACACCTGGATTCCAACCAATCACCTTTGGTCCTGGATCGCTGCTTGCAAAGCAAACGCCGCTCCAGGCCCCACACATAGATTTTAATGAGGAAACAAAGCTATCAAATGACATTGTTATTTCAAACCAAAAAATGTTGTCATATTTTTAGAATTTAACTGGTCGGAACAAGGTGTGGGTATTTACAGTTTTTCTAAAATGTTTTTAAATTATATCATACACGCAAAAAAAATAAGTTAATGAATTACAAGTGTAGAACTCAAAGCATTGTCACTAAATAAATACACCTTGTTATATATCTGCCTTGCAAATCATAAGATAGAAATTAGGCATTCTGGTATTCTTTTCTTGTTATCACCTTCTAGCTTTTCTTCCCCCAAAGGAGTCAATAATAATCCTAATTTCTGGCTCAACATGTTAGCTTATTAGTTTCAAACTTTATATGGACAGAATCATACAGTGTCTATTACTTGTTCCATTCTTTTTTTTTAACAAAGTTTTAATTTTGATCATAGTGTCTTACATATTGTTGACAATAATATTTTAGGTACATATTTACATAAAATCAGGGGGGATTCCCATCACCGGTTTGTCTTCCCTACTCCTCCGTTTTTGTCCTACCTTCCATATCCTCTTCCCTCACCCCCAGGGCTGCTAGAATACGTGGTCCCCTCTGTACCTATCCTATTACTTCGTAGTCTTACACCTGTTTGGTCCTGATGCCTCCTTTATTTCCCCCTCCAATTGGGGGGCAGGACTAGCTAGTTCAAGTTATGTGGTTTTGTTTGAAGAGGAGAAAAATAATAAACTGGGGTAAAAGTCTAATACGCCGGGAATAAGCAGAATTCTTCTAGAGGCTCTCACCCTCGGTTTGAGAGACGAAGGGGAAAAAGAAGGTGAAACAGTCCACCCCTATGAAATGAAGTGTCAAATATCTATTAAGGGTTCCAACAATAACGCTAAGCACCCCAAAAACAGAACATAACAAACAAACAAACAAAAAATGTCGTGGTCTTGAGAAAGGTTCCATTCTTATCTCAAAATCTACCATCACAATTTGTCTCTCCTGTTCTCAGTAAGTTTGCCTGTAACTCAGATTATCTACGATGCCAATACATAGTATATACGTGTTTTTCCTCAAAACTCTTTTAAAAGCAGAATAAATTTATGTTTGGAACATTTTCCAAAATGGAGTTTGCATTAAGTTTAGTAGCAATTGAGTATTTAACTGCATAAAATAGAAGCATCTTGGCAGGATTAATGTTTCTTATTTCTTTAAGCCCAATATAGTATTAGGCTTTATAAGGAGTTCACAGAAGTCTATACTGGTATCCCTAGCCTTAGATGGATTTGAGCACATAATCTATACTGGTATCCCTAGCCTTAGATGGATTTGAGCACATAATGTGGTTTATAATACCACATGGTATAGTGTGATGATCTTCAATTATGAGTTCTCAAACTATTTCTGGGCCATAGAAATAGAAAGATTTAAAAAGTAGTCTACTGATTTTAACTTCTTGTCTTTTGGTTAGAAGCAAACAGGATACCCATTTACAAATATAACATTGAAAAAATTGTTTGTATAGGATGTGTTAAAAAATGTTGATTACTCTCTTAAGGATCCAAAGATTCTAGGAATAACTCCTGTGCAGAATTATGGTCTCTTCATCTCTTAGCTAGAGTATTAAAGGAATTTTTCTGTGTAGAGGATAATTGTTGAAGTGATTTAGGTATGAGGTGTAGATTTCATGATTAGTTTACTAGTCTTGTAGGTTGATATAAAGCAATAAATTTGAATTCTATGGGAAATAGATGGTGCTATATAAATGCAAACTGAGATAGCAATTAATAGTTACAAACTATATATTTAAACTAAAAATTGTGGAACTCATGATTAAATAATGTGGCAAACGATATAAAAGGCTGACTATAGAGCAAATTTTTTCATTAACATGAACGCACCAAGCATGAAAGGAGAGTGTGTAACTCAATCATGTTTTATTTAATTTCAACTGATGGGCAGTAATTTCAAGATTTAAATCCGAAATAGACTTAGTTGACTCTTTTTAAATGAGTCAATGTTGTGTAACTAAGACTATAATGTTTTGCTCAGTGGCTAAAATCCACTTAGTTCCTTTTTGCAGAGAGCAAACATATTTAGAACTTAGCTTGAAGAGAATGATGTGTGACATGAACTTTCCTAGGGGGCTCCTATATTTTTAATAGAGTGCTACTTATGAAATAAAATTGGCTGTGTCTACAGAATGCTGCATAAATACAAGCTTTGCAATGATATTCAGATTGAATAGACATAAGAAACTCCTTTTTGGTAAAAGTCCTTTGTGTAGCATATGTATGCCAGTCCTTTTAGTGGTTGTTCATGAGCTATCTTGTTTTAATTACATATAAAGCCATGTTGATGGAGTGAATTCCCAGCTGATATTCTGACTAGAAAACTAATTCAGCTAATACTTCCCAGGGAACAATGGATCTTGAAAACTTTGCTTGGAAGTATACAATCCGCCATAAATCTTTCCCAAAACAACCCCTTTTCTCTATTTTTTGAAGATTATTCTTAATTTGACAGCCTTGGGCCATATTCTTACAACATAAAGCCTCATTCATCTGATTTAATACTGTTTTGAGGTTCACTCTTCAGGGCTACTTCCCTAATTTCATAGATGACATGAAGTCAATACCATTCACATCGGAGAGAATAGGAAGTTAAGGTTGGAAGATATTTAGAGGCACTGTGTCAGGGCAACAAATGATTCGAGTGAGTGGCGTTAACCAATGTAAAAAAATTTCAAATATATCCAGTTTGAATTGCAAATACCATCTTTTTTTCTAAGCAGAAACATCAACAAAACTCACAATAAGTTTTGGAAGTTACTACTTGCAGATTTTCTGTAGTCTTTGTAGAGCACACCCATTTTTTTTATTTCATTTATATTCCCTCCTCTATTATACCACCACTAGCTAATAGACATAATCTTTGTAGAATATATTATGCTTCAATTCAAAACATTTTGTTAGCACTTTATGTATTAAAAACTGTAACTTGTGTATTTGAGGGCTATATTTTATTTATCTGGGTATCTAGAAGACATAACTGTGTCTGACATGTGAGAAATAGTCACTGAAAAAAGTTGAGTGATCACAGGAAGAAATAAATGAGTAATTTAATTAATGTCATCTAGTATAATTCCCATGCAATTTCAATAAATATTTAATTATATCAGTAGATGTAATCATTCTTGTCCTTAACATGCAGTTCCTTCTAATTCTTGCCATTTAAGCTGGTAATGGGAGTTTTCTTTTCTAACTCTAATGGGTTCACAGGTTGACTATTTCAAAAATATTTTGTTTGATATAATTTTAGATATTTATAAAAGATCAGTCATTTCCTCAGAGGCAGTGCTTTATTTTGTCTTTTGATGGCAATGTGACTTTGTATCTTCTGTATTTCAGAGAATTTAACACACATTGATTCGAATAAATGGACATGTTCACCTGATAATATTTGATAGTAACAAGTTCTTAGCTACTGTTTATGTGATTTGACATTACCTGAAAACCTACAATTAGTGTATTTTTATTCTGGAAAACAAATTACAGAATGACATTTTAGTTCTCTTTTTCCCCTGGAACATTGGTTGACCAAATTGTCATTTTTTATACATTTTATAAAGTTATATCCATATGGAATATTTTTCTAAGACAATACTCTCAGTATAAAAACTGATTTATCTTCTTAGTCTCTATAAATGCTATATTATACTTTTAAATTGTATAATGATAAGGGTAATATATCTAAAATCCTTTTTATCATCAGTAACTGCATCTTTTTTCATGCTGACTGGGTTGACTGTAAGGCTTTTCAATATATTTTTTATTTGTTCTATT
Organism: Suncus etruscus; assembly: GCF_024139225.1. Taxonomy (NCBI): domain Eukaryota; kingdom Metazoa; phylum Chordata; class Mammalia; order Eulipotyphla; family Soricidae; genus Suncus; species Suncus etruscus. The sequence continues at coordinate 50,586,812 of NC_064864.1, read as the reverse complement.
TATTTTTACTATATTTGCAAGTACTGCAGTCTATATTTAAATAATTTCTTGAGAAATCTGTAAATTATTCTTTTCATTATCTATCATTCTATTCTTACTTTCTATAAACTCATAAGTTTGCTATCTTTCTCTTAACTTATGTCAACTATATAAAATTACCTTTTGGTGCCATTTACTTTTCTACAAAACAAAGAATTTGACTAAAATTTCCTTTATCTCTAACATATGACAAATCTATGAAATCCTCATCTATTTGAGATCGCAATTTGCTTATGTATTATATTCAGAGCACTCAGGTTTCTATCAATGAAAATTTGATAAATAATGCCTGTATACCTTCAGCAAAGTCACTGACAAAATTATTGTTTGAAATAGGTTAGGACTAAAACTATAGATAAGTGTGTCATTAGCTGCTATTCTTTGGACATAGTGCATTGATATTAATGTACCTAATGTTACCATTTTCAGCTTACTTTTAAATTTTTTACATATTGCTGTCAACAATGAATTTTAAAAAATGTTATATGTTAACTAGTTATTCCATAGGTGTATAACTTTTTTTTTTTCGGCCACCCCGTTTGATGCTCAGGGGTTACTTTTGGCTAAGCACTCAGAAATTACCCCTGGCTTGGGGGGACCATATGGGAAGCCGGGGGATCGAACTGCAGTCCTTTCTTGGCTAGTGCTTGCAAGGCAGACACCTTACCTCTAGCGCCACCTCACCGGCCCCCATCAGTGTATAACTTAACTATTTTTAACACTACAAAAATAAAAGGGAAAGCGATTAGTTTGACAGTGATCATTTTTCAATTACCCAGATGTTGGAATCACTCTGTAACACTGTTCTCAAACTTTCTGGCAAACTGAACCCTGTAGATCAACTATTCTGGGTGTCCCCAGAGTAACTCTTTTGGGTATTCTCCCTGAGGCAGACTTCAGAGACACCATTCCAGAGATGGGGAAAGATAGCACAGAAGAGTGGCTCCATAATCAGTGGCTCCCCATGATCAGTGGTTACTAATCATACTTGGCTTCAGGCTGTCCCTCCTTTCTCACAGAGTTCTGGTTAAAGGGGAGATTATCTAGCAACACTGTTGATCCTGAGACATTTCTAAAAACAAATGTTTATACTTATCTTCTCCTCAGTGCCTCATTTGCCCCCTAGCTATGCTTCTGCTATGTCCTGCCTCACCCACCACACCCACACATGTATCCCAGTTTCTTTTGTCTTATGTAAGCATTTTTGAAATGGAATAAAATATCTCTGGTCAAAAACTTGGGACCCTTTCTTTTCCATTATCATCTTCGGGGAACATCCTTTGAGTAGGACACACTGGAGGAATAAAGGGCAACCTGTCCTGGCAGACAAGATCGGCACACATATATTTAACAAATATATGGGTTCTTTTTGTTTTGTTTTGTTTTGTTTTTGGTTCACACTCGGCGGTGCTCAGGGGTTACTCCTGTCTCTGCACTCAGAAATCGCTCCTGGCGGGCACGGGGACCATATGGGATGCTAGGATTGGAACCACCATCCGTTCTGGGTCAGCTGCAGGCAAGGCAAATGCCCTACCTCTGTGCTGTGTCTTTGGCCCCAATTATATAGATTCTTAAAGCCCACTACTACTCATTTACATTATTCTGTGTTTCTAGAGAATACATGAAGTTTTTCAGTCAAGTTTGTATAAAATTTGCCTTTCATTTGAGTCTTTGAAAGATATCACTCCACCTCTAGTTTCTTTGTGTCATTCTTATTTCATTAGAATTCTTCCAAGAACCCAGAAATAGCTCAACTAATTCATTTACTTCTGATAATTCATTTATTTCTCTCAGAATTTAGGGTGAAGTCCTTCTAAAGCTAAGTTTGCACTTTTTTACATCTCTTTATGTATCTTCACGCACACCTCTGATTTGTTTGTTTTGTTTTGAACCATACCACTGACTTCTGGATTTACCATAATCACTTGCATGTAGTTTTTAGCAATCAGATTACTTCAAAATTCTCTTCCACAACAATCATTATTAGCGTAATTGACTCTAGACCTCCTACTTCCTAAATATCTTTACAAAAAGCTTTAGTTTTGCTCTGATGACTGTCAGAGTTTACCAAAATAGCTCTATCTTTATCATTCACTCAGTTCATTATATGTACTCCATAATGTCAAAGTCAGAATTATATTTTGTAATTCTCCCAAAAACATTGTTCTAGGGTGAATTATGAAACCAATAATATGATTTGAAATGTACAATGATGCTTAAACTTAAAAAACTTAAACTTAAAAAGTTTATATTAGGGTTTTGGACTTAACATCTTTATGTACTTGAGCTTAACAAGCATTGTACTTGTCTCAATCACAGTTGTCACTTCAAAGTTTATAAAAATATCCTGTAACCTATTTCTCCAAAGACCTCCGATAGATGTCATAGTCCCATACACCGAAGTTTCATTACTCCTCATTATTGAATTTGGGCTTGGGAAATTCTTTACTGTGGGGATTATCTTGTACAGAATAGTATGTACAATAGTACATAGTACAATAGTATTACACCTCACTTCTATTTGTAATAGGCTTAGTAGCACTATCCCACTCTTATGCCAACGTCTCCAGGCAATGTTCAATTTCTGCTAAAAGGTAAATATATCTGCCTTATTTTGATATTTTTAATAAAAAGTGTTGTAAATATTTTGCTATTATTTTAAAACAATTTTTCAAACATGATTTTTAATTACTAGCCCGTATTCCCTATTCATGATTATGGTAAGGTGCTCTATATTATTTTATTATTTATAAATAATTTATCCCTTTACCATTTAGTCAAGTAGCCATCATGAAATATTCTTCCCTCTCTTCTTTTATCTTAAAGATTTCTTTTTATGATACCTATGCACTCAGGTAAATTTATATATAAAATGTATAAATATGTATTTATTTTTAAACCTATTTTATAAATATAATTAAAATAAATACAAATAAATATATTTATTGCCTCTAAAACTCAGGCACTCATATATTTTTACAAATATATTTATATAAAATATAAATATGTATAACAATATATATATAAGTTTATATATAAAATATATTTATGGGCTGAAGAGATAGTGTGGAGGTAAAGCTTTTGCTTTTCATGCAGAAGAATGGTGGTTGGAATCCTGGCATTCAATATGGTCCCCTGAAACTGCCAGGGGCGATTTCTGAACATAGAGCCAGAAGTAATCCCTGAGCGCTGCTGGGTGTGACACCCCCCAAAAAATATATATTTATATTCATACAAATTTATATAAAAATTATATATATTTATATACAAACTTATGCACAAATGTATATAGTCATTCTGCTATTTTTCAGCCATAATTTGAATTTAAAAAATTGTTATGAAAGGCTGGAGAGATAGCACAGCAATAGGGCATTTGCCTTGCATGTAGCCAACACAGAATGGACCCCAGTTTGATTTCCAGCATCCCATATTGTCTCTGAGCCTGCCAGGAGCAATTTCTGATCACAGAGCCAGGAGTAACCTCTGAGTGCTGCCATCTGTGACCCCAAAACAAAAAACAAACAAAAAATTGTATGAAATAGTGTTTGTATTTAAGTATACTTATTAAATGTAAATACCAAAATATGTTGCAAAATTAACTTATATATAAAAGTGAAAATAAATCTGTTTATATTGCCATAGATCTTAAATATCCTTTTTACAATATTTGATGCAACACAAACATGACTTTGGTTGTACCTGAAAGAGTATGCAAGATGAGATGTAAAGGCAAAGAAAGTGATATATTCACAAATGCAAAAACTGAATAAAGTCAAATATTTGGGGGACATTGGCTTGCTAGTTAAATTGGAGAAAAAGTTTAAGATGATAAATACTATATTGTACTGAGTAAACAAAAACAAACAAATGAACAAAAACAAATAAACAACAAATAATATGCTTTTATATTTTAGTAGACTTCAGATTATTTCAATGTATTCTCCTTTTTAAGGTTTTCTATGTCATCTGCATGTGTGTGTGTGTGTGTGTGTGTGTGTGTGTGAATATGTGTGTTTTTAGTGCCTGAGACTATCATTCATCACCTATGCTTTCAATAATAATGCAACCGAAACCAGTTTGGACATGTTTATTGGTAGGCTGTGAATTAAGGTGAGAGGCATAGGGCTGGAAATACAGTACAGCAGTAGAGTACTTATATATATATATATATATATATATATATATATATATATATATATATATATATATATATATATATATAAGTACCCAGGTTCTAGCCCTTGCATCTCATATGGACTCCCAATCTAGAAATGAGTGATTCCTAAATGCAGAAACAGAAGTAACTTCTGAGCACTGCTGTGTGTGTTCCCAAAATTAAAAATAATAATAATACATTTAAAAAATTGTGAAGGGCAAATTAACAGGCTTGTAATGAGCAAAGCAGACCTGGATCAGATGACCATTTCCAAGTCATAAGGAACATATAGTCTTGTTACTTATAATGAGACGATCTCAAATCAAATGAAATAGTCTCCATTAATAAAAACTTATGAACAAAAGGTTAAGACAAGTACAGTAGGTTCTTTCTGCTGATTAGGGATTATGTAACATAGTTCCATAGACTATGCGTTATTAAACATATTTTTATGTTTAAGTTCTTAAGTCTAAAAAAGACTTAATTCAAGGTACTAGCAAATTTGATGTAATCTAAAGAGCTATTTAATTCAAATTCAAAGTAATTCAAAGACACCTTTTTGGGGAGTCCAGAGAGATACTACTGTGGATAGGGCACTTGCTTTGTACATGGCGGATCTGGGTATGATCACTGTCATATCCTGTCCATCATCTCCATTATCACTATATCTGAAACATGCCAGTAGTAACTCCTGAGTGCTGAGATAGAAGTTGTTAGGTTCGTGCTAGCAGTCCAGCGATAATACAAAGAGACCATCCAGCAATGCAAGTCACAAAACAGGATTTTATATGCTTCTTAGCTAATGATCCAAAACTTCCACCTGAAAACAGGCTTCCAGTCAAAGACCTTGAGTCACTTTTCCACTTGGTTTATATAGTCATCACATCCATGAGTCAGAGCTGAATATACACCCCCAGGAAGCAGATAAAAGGGATACACCATTCAAATGCCACAGATACATAACTCAGATGTTACAATTCAGATGTTACAAGGCTGATCTATTAAGGTATTCTGGATGTGGGTGCCCTTGTCTCTAACTCTAAACAGAAGCAGTTTAGCAAAAGCAGAAACTTCCATGGGGAAAGAGGAAACCTCAGAATCCTACAGGGTAAGCCTTGACCACCATAATGTGGCCCAGAAACAAAGACATTCATTTCCTTTCTATGCACTCACAAGGAGAAAGTGGGCAAATATGTCTTTAGATTTTTCTTTTATATATGTACTATCAATTCCAATGATACATTTTCCAGCCTCAAAAGCATCACTTTAAGGTCAAACCTTACCATAATATTGTGGATTAGATCTCAAAATATGAATTTTTTGAAGACAAAAATTACAAATTCTGAAGATCAGTAAGGGAAATAATCACAATATTCTTTAAGTAGCTAGATAAAGGTCAAAATGGATGAAAAGCGAGCACTAGCACAGTAGGTAGGGGAATTGCTTTTCATGGCTTTTCATGGTTCAATTCCTAGCACCATATATGGTCCCCCATGTGTGCCATGAATGATTTTAAAACACAGACAGGTGGAGCCCAAAAAACATAAAATATAAAACTAAAACCAAAATGAAGGCCACCTTTGTGTAGTTATATATCTTTTTCTATTTCCACTCTTTCTATAAGAGACTAATTTCTTTTCCAAATATAGCTACTCTCAAACTTGGGCACTCATATTTAGCCTTATTTCTTAAGATCTGTAAGACCTGAATTCTGATAACAGGAAAATCTGAATATTGGATACAAAATGTCCTTAAAGATTAGCAGTTTCAAAATGTATATTAGACATTTTTTAAAATATAAACAACTGCATAATCACGCATCAACCTAAACTCTCATATTAGAATATTTAAAGAGGGCCCGGAGAGATAACACAGTGGCGTTTGCTTTGCAAGCAGCTGATCCAGGACCAAAGGTGGTTGGTTCGAATCCCGGTGTCCCATATGGTTCCCCGTGCCTGCCAGGAGCTATTTCTGAGCAGACAGCCAGGAGTAACCCCTGAGAACCGCTGGGTGTGGCCCAAAAACCAAAAAAAAAAAAAAAAAAAAAAAGAATATTTAAAGAGAGTGTTCAAGGAATTTATCTTAAATAAGTTCCTCAAACAATATTTCTAGTGATATTGACTCAGATCTGTGGGGAGACTGTGAAAATGAAGGTCATGTTCTCATTTCACGGAATGAAATTGGGGTCTATAGGAGTTATGGTATTGTTGTTTATTTATTTATTTATTTTTGTTTTTTGGGCCACACCCATTTGATGCTCAGGGGTTACTCCTGGCTAAGCGCTCAGAAACTGCCCCAGGCTTGGGGGGACCATACGGGATGCCGGGGATTGAACCTAGGTCATCGAACCGAGGTCACAATCTTTCCTTGGCTAATGCTTGCAAGGCAGACCCCTTACCTCTAGTGCCACCTCGCCCCCTGTTTTTTTTTTTTTTTTTTCACTAAAATCTGACAATGAATGAACTGGAAGTCTCATTTAAATATGTACAGTCCAGTTACCTGTACATGACAATTCCATGTCTAAGAAGACTGGTTGCTATCTTCTGGCCAATGAAAGTTTTATGCACAATGCTTCTCCTTTACCCCCAGACAATTTTGGGTCTGTCGTTACATATAGCAAAAGCTAAAATGTGTCACTCAGAGTCATAATGTTATATGCCTGTGTAGATATATGCTTTCATTTGTTCCAAAGTGTATATGGCTAATTTTCTGCCTCTATCCTGGGGAATGTGAAAATGCCTGATCTAAAACCCCTGGCCTCTTGTTTTCTTCTCTAGCTCTTTGTCCAAGTTGATCTATTATGCTTGAAATGTTAGGCATTCAGGACTTTCCTTAGGCCTATAATACATTCTCTAAAATCATTCCAGAGAATGGGGATTTGATTAGGGTGATGCATCTGAAGTGTCAGAGGTCTTTCTACCTCATCTGAAAGAAATAGGGAACATTGACAGATGTGCTCAGAGATAATGGGAACTGAAGCAGATATTCAGAAGTAACTACCTGAGTTATTCAATTTTTCACTTTCAATATGTCCATCTGGATTAATTTAAGTAATGTAGAAAATATATATAATATATTTTTAAAAGCATAAGTCAAACCTAATTTCTAATTACTTATTATTTATATAATGTTTCCATCCTCAATACTTACTCTCAGCTTTGCATGTTAGTTCAATGGTTTCCTATTTTTCCTTTCTATTTGATGACAAATCAATAGTAGCAAAGTTCTTTGGAGAAACAGTTTTTCAATTTTTTGCAAATAAAATTAATTATGTGGTAGAAAAACAATGACGGAACCTCAGGATCTTCATCTCTGGCATGCATGTCCTTATATGATATCTTACATTGAATGTTTGCAAAACTTGACTTGTTCTTAAGCAGTATAGTAAAGCAATATAATGTAGGTGATGGGATGTTTGTGTTTGTACATGTAATCATGTAAGTAAATTTTATTAAATGATAATAGTGTATGTTTAGAATCTCTGTTACCCTCATTGAGGAAACAGAGAGTCATTTGAGGAAACATACATGGTAAGGAGCTGGAGCAGCACCTAGAACTAAAGTAACTTTTATCCAACAGCAAACACAATACCAAAAACCACAAGTTTTGTGGCTAGAAGGAATTGGATTCTGCTGATTATATGAGTATTGCATCACATAGTTAATGAAGGTGAAGTCATAAAATAAAATGCATTTTATGTTTGCTGATCGTTCTGAAATACTGGATGCAGAATCCATAAATAAGATGGTTCCTCTCAAAGGATTGATTGTTTATTTTATATTTACATGCAATCTGTTTCATGAATAGCATTACAATAAGTATTGCTCTGGAAGTTGAAAAAGACAGATCAGGTATTCTCAGCCTCACTAGTAAAAATAAATGAACGTTTTTATGTACCGTATTTGCCAGCGTAGAAGACGACTGGGCATATAAGAAGACCCCCTAATTTTGCAGTTAAAACATAGGTTTAGGCCTATATTCGCTGTATCAGACAGAACGTTCCTGTGCTGCAACTGTATGTAACACAGTGAGCCAATCACAACAAGCAAAGGTTCAAAGGTTCTACTGTAATAGACTTCCTCTCTGACTTTGGCCAACCTGAGCAGGCTTTTTACAGTGTTGATTCGGGTCCCGAACATTGTCTAATTTGCATGCATAAAAAGCCTGCTTGGATTGGCTGAGTTAGGGAGGCGGTTGGAGCAGCCTTGCAGTGATTGGTGCAGGATCCAGTTAGAAAATTCGTTATGTGGCAATAGTCAGACAATTTTTGTTCAGTGGCATATTGAAACATTTTTCGGGATATACTCAACGTATAAGACAACCCCTGATTTTCGGTTGACTTTTTTTTGTTTCCAAAGTCATCTTAGTGCTGAGGATCAATGCAGAACTTCACATATGCAAGACATTCTCCCACTTACCAATTCCCCAATCGCTATTTATTTAGTATTATAATGTACAATATATGAAGTTAACATTTAACTTGTAACACTATATAATTGAAAGTAGATCATCCTAATTTTTAGCTATCTTTTATTGTAAGTTTGAGTTTTCTACATTTCTATACTTAAGTAACCTAATAAGCTATACCCGTACTTTGTTAGAGATAAATGACACAGAATTAATTCCATATTCAGTGATTAAAATCAAAGATATTTCCTCTAAGATCAGGAATATGACACTTTTGTCCTTTCCTTTTTTTCTTTTTCTTTTTTTCTTTTTCTTTTTTGGTTTTTCGGGCCACACCCGTTTGATGCTTAGGGGTTACTCCTGGCTAAGCGCTCAGAAATCACTCCTGGCTTGGGGGACCATTTGGGAAGCTGGGGATCGAACCGTGGTCCTTCCTTGGCTAGCGCTTGCAAGGCAGACACCTTACCTCTAGCGCCACCTCGCCGGCCCCACTTTTGTCCTTTCTTGAGGGTTCTTCTTATGACAATTAGAGAAGAAATATAAATGAAAAGTACTAAAATTAAAACAAAAGGAGATATAAAACTGTCTCCCTATCTTTTTTATTTTTTGTTTTTGAGCCAAACCCAGTGATGCTCAGGGGTTACTCCTGGCTATGTGCTCAGAAATAATCTTGGCTTGGGGTACCAGGTCAGCCGCATGCAAGGGAAAAGCCCTACTGCTGCGCCACCACTCCCACCCATAATTGTTTCTCTTTTTATAGAGCAGTTGTAAATGAAGAATCTCACTGAAAACACATCAACGTTTGCTCACACATATATGAATATGAAAATAAGAAAAAACTCTGGATACAAAGTCAGTTTAAAAGTTACATTAAACATTACAAATAATATAATATATAATAATATATAAGAGTAACAAAATAACATTATAATAAAATTAACAATGTTATAGTTGCATCTCTATACCAAAAGTAAAATCATTGATGAATAAAAAATATTACAATGAGAAGATGCAAACAAAAGTAAAAATAAACCCATCTTCAAGGTTGGGAAATTAATAATTTAAATAGTATTATTACTTGATGTTTGAAAGTTTCAATGCAAATATTTCAAAATTTGTATATTTAATGAAAATAGAAAATCAATGCCAAAATTCAGATGAAAACACAAAGTCACAACATTTTAATTATATTAAATTTTAGTAATAATGAACCAAGAGAACAAAGCTAAATATCCTTTTTTATTTCATATTATATTTGATGCTACTTAAATTAAAAATTTGTACTTTATTGGAATGAAAACACAAATACCAGAGGAAAAGAAAAATAATCTTAGAAATAAATCAATGCTTATATGGTCAACTAACTTTTGATATGTGTACTAAGAGCAAAGTAGGTAAACATAATCTATTGAAAATAAATGGTAGTCTAAAAATTGAGAATTACTGTGTAAATAAATGAAATGATGAAATATAACAATAAATTAAAGTAAACCAAAGTCTTTTAAATATAATACCTAAAACTGTATAAACAGTAGGAGAAAACCTAGGAAAAATAATTGACCTTGTTCCTGAATTTAATATAAAATTCATCGGCAACAATATATAAGCCGGATTATATAAAAACAGAAATTTCACAGTGAAAGAAATAATTGAGATAGCAAAATGTCCATAGAACATATGAAAATAATTTTTAACCATGCATAGGATAATGGGATAATACCTAAAACATTCAAAGAGCTCATTTAATTTATAGCACACATACATTTTAATCAGTTTAATAGTATGAATGATCTGAATAGACATTTTTCTAAATACCTACTAGTGACCAATTAATTTATGAGAAGGTAAATATCAGTAATCAAAGGAGAGGAACTGTAAAGACTGTAAAATATGTAGAGTACTTTGCATACTGCCAACCTACATTTGATTTCCTGTATTCCATAATTCCCTGAAGCCTGCCCTGAGTGCAGAGCCAAGACTGAGCCCTGAATACCGCTGGGTTTGGCCCTAATAATAAAGACAAATCAAAAAAAAAATTCTCAGAAATATATATCTCAATTGTTGCCAAGATTGTGTGGAAAAAGGGAGTCCTGGTCACTATGGGTAGGTATGTAAATTGACAGAGCCATTATGGAAACCATAAATAAACCTTAGAGTTTAAAAAAGATCAGAATTATAAATCAGCAATTCTACTTGTGGATATTTAAACAAAAGAATTGAAATTAGAATCTCATGGAGAAATATTTAAATTCCCATGTTTATTACATGCCCTACATGCTGGTAGACGTAAGATTAAATGAATAAGGAAAATGAGGTGCATACATACATACATAAAGCAAAGTAGTAATAAGTCTTACAAAATAAATTCTGTTGTTTGTACCATGAATGTGCTTGCCCAACCAAAGATAAATGCTTATAGTATCATTAATATGTATAATCTAAAATTTCAAACTCCTAGAATCAGAGGAGAAAGCTGTTTAGTAGATTGTAGAGAGGAGGGCACTGTTGATCAAATAATGTAAAGATTAAATTTGTCATTTAAGATTGAAATTCGACTACATAGCAAATTAACTATAGTTTTTTTAATCTATGATTACCATACTTTCCTGTGTACTTAAAATTGCAAAAACATAGATCTAATATTCTAATGTTAACTATAAATCGCACATGCAAAAATAAAATAAAAATAAGATAAGGATATGAAAACTGGGGAAAGGGATGAATATGTGTGTGGAAATTCATACTTGTGATAGTCTTATAGATGTGTAATTATCCATAAACTCATTGTGTGCAGTTGTCTATGTATTAGTAAGATCATTTTATTTAAAATTATCAAAAGGGGCCAGAGAGATAGCATGGAAGTAAGGTGTTTGCCTTGCATGCAGAAGACAGTGGTTAGAATCCCGGCATCCCATTTGGTCCCCTGAGCCTGCCAGGAGCAATTTCTGAGCACAGAGCCAGGAGTAACTCCTGAGAGCCGCAGGAGTTTTATATATATATATATATATATATATATATATATATATATATATATATAAAATAAAAAGTTATTTCTGGATCAAGAGGAAAGTAGGGGGAAAGAATAAAGTCACTTTACTACAGAGGAAATCAGAGATAATTCATTGCTATAAATTTTATCCCAAAAGACTAAAAGAATGAAGTAAGAAATCACTTTTAGATAACTATTGAGATTTACTAACATGCTTAATCAAAAGTTAAGAGTATGGGGGAAAGAATTTACTTGTGTGAATAGAAAAAATGTTAAAAAGCCAATGTCTTTTTTTCTGTTACATGTCTTGCAGCTTTTCACAAAAGGATAAGGTCCTTTCAGTTTCTTCTGTTACAAATATACTCCAGTTAGTTATTTTTCATTATACTTGATAATTTCTTTCTTGCTGATTTATACACTTAGGTATTTTGAATTTTTAAATTTTTAAATTTTTTGACTCTTCCAATATAACTTCATTTGAAAGCATCTCCTGAGATTTCAAGTAACATGTTTTTGTTTAAATTTAAAGTTGCTGAAAGACATATGAATTGCATCAATGTTATTATTCATCTTTGTTTGAGCATATGTTTATGTATCTCTTCTATTTTCAGTCAAGCTTTTTTATGTTCTTGATTTCCGTGATTGATCAGATTTGCACTGTTGAAAATATGTATAGAGTTGATGTTTTACTGTCAATCGAGTGATCTGGAGATTCAGGTGACTGAAGGGAGGAGGAAGTTTGAGTTATACATACTCACAGGAAAAGACCATACTAACGGGCCGGGAGAGATAGCACAGCGACATTTCCCTTGCAAGCAGCCGATCCAGGACCAAAGGTGGTTAGTTCCGATCCCGGTGTCCCACATGGTCCCCCGTGCCTTCCAGGAGCTATTTCTGAGCAGACAGCCAGGAGTAACCCCTGAGCACCACCCAGTGTGGCCCAAAAACCAAAAAAAGAAAAAAAAGAAAAAAAGACCATACTAACCCTAAATTTGGTGCTCTCCATATATTTTCTGTAAATCCAGAGTATAATATAAGAAGTATACCCTTTCTCTTTCATTAGATCTAGATCTAGATAACGTTGCTACTAGAAAAGTGTATACTTAGCCACCTGCAGACTTTCTACAAGTTAATGACTTTTCAAACTTCAACTGCAGATTCTTTTAAGCAGGTTAGGAATTTGGTCAAAATAGATCATTTCTGCTCTGTACTTAGTTGTCCAAGTCTATCTTATATTTTTCTTTTCTCTTCTAAATGAGAGTGTATATAAAAGATTTTGTTTGATACTTTCCCATATTTTTCTTAACCAATTTTCTCACTTCCCTTTCCAAAAACACTGATTGTAAATTTGTTCTTAGTATTTCCATTTGACCTTGTCACAATGCTATGTGAGGAAATTTTTCAATTTTGTCTAAGCTGATTACATGGACAATGGTCAGGTAAAGGACTGCATGAAAAATTACATTTAAAATCCATATTTTTATTGTTTTGGGGCCACACTTACTTCTGCTCAGGGTTTATTCCTGACACTGTGCTCCAGGACCATTCCTGGTGGGGCTCCCAACACCATATATATTGTGCTGGGAATCATAACTGGGTTATTATGTATGTACAAGACAATCTACTATTTGCCGGGCCCTAGTATTCAATATTTTAAGAGATGCTTCATATACCGTATTTTCTGGTGTATAAGACGACTTTTGAAACAAAAAAAAGTCAGCCCAAAATCAGGTCCTCTTATACACCGAGTATATCCCGAAAAATGTTTCAATATGCCGCTAAAGGAAACAAACAAACAAACAAAAAAATCGGGCCGCAGAGTTTCCAAATCTCTTTCTTGGGGGCTCCCAAACAGTACTCAGGAGATCTGGGGGCCACTTCTGGCAAAACCCAGCTAACCGTGTTGGTGGTTCAGTGCTAGGGTCAGAGGATGGGGTGTTGTTTGGTTCATGTAGTGGGGGAGATTAACTGACACCACCAGGGAATTGCCAGAAAAGGTGCCTATGATAAGGGACCAATCACTGCAAGACTGCTCGGACCGCCTCTCTAACTCAGCCAATCCAAGCAGGCTTTTTATGCATGCAAATTAGACAATGTTCTGGACCCGAATCTACACTGTAAAAAGCCTGCTCAGATTGGCCAGAGTCAGAGAGGAAGTCTATTACAGTAGAACCTTTGAACCTTTGCTTGTTGTGATTGGTTCACTGTGGTATATACAGTTGCAGCACAGGAACGTTCTGTCTGATACAGCGAATATAGCCCTAAACCTATGTTTTAACTGCACAATTAGGGGGTCGTCTTACACGCTGGAAAATACGGTATGTCCTTGCAGCCTCAGTGTCTGGTAATCAAGGGCGTAGCCAGAATATAGATTCTGGGCTATTGACCCTTCTCAAAAAATGGAAAGTGCCCCTTAGGGGATTTGGCTCCTTCTGTGACCTCTAAAACAATAGATCTCATGGGGCTGGTAAGGTGGTGCTAGAGGTATGGTGTCTGCCTTGCAAGCCCTAGCCAAGGAAGGACTCGGCCTCTGGTGTCCTATATGGCACCCCCAAGCCAGGGGCAATTTCTGAGCCAGGAGTAACCCCTGAGCATCAAACGGGTGTGACCCAAAACACACAAAAAAAACCAACAAAAACAAACAAACAACAGAGCTCCTGGCATCTCTCCCAAAGTAAATAGGACAAATATAATCTTACACTAAAATAAAGAAGTTTAAAATGGATATACTTGGTAAAAATTTTAAAAAAAAGCTCACTTATGTAAGTTTTCTTGCTTCACTTTATACTAAATATTTTACAATCTGAGGTTATTTGCATGAATGAAAGTCTAATTCATTTGCTTTGCTTGTCCTAAATAGTCTAATCAAGTAATCCAATGATGGGTTTTTGCTAGTAAATCCTGCTGATTGACAACATATATTTTTTATAAAAAACAATTATATTAAGAATTAAGTCATATTAAGAATTTTATATTGGCAGCGGGCCCAGGACGGACCTTGGTTCGATCCCCAGAGTCCCATATGGTCTCCCAAGCCAGGAGCAATTTCTGAGCCCATAGCCAGGAGTAACCCCTGAGCGTCACTGGGTGTGGGCCCCCCCCCAAAAAAAAATCCTACAATATGAATTGTCAGCTAAATCATTGTTAATAAAACTAAAGTTTAACCTCTTTTAACTTTATCTCTTCGACCATTACTTTACATGTATTGAAAACTACATCTGACTGAGACAAATTTCCCTGCAATAAAAGTGACTAGATCAAAGAGACTGAAAAACTTTATGTGGCATTATCTAAGATTTTCCCATTCTATGGCCTTATATTGTATATGGCCTTGTATTGTATATCACTAAGATTTCAATTATGACTAAACATTCTTGAAACCCACACCTAATTATGACAATCCATCACAAGGTACTTGCATTCTAATAACTTACAAAAAGTTCCAATTTATGCTAATTTATTTTCAATTAATATTATGTGAGTTCTTCCCCAGATTCATTTTCTCTTTTTAGGTGTCAAATGTGTTGGAAGTTGAGATTTGACTGAACTGATTTTAAAAAACTTTAATCAAGTATTACCTCAGCAGGCAACAGATGGAGGAAAAGCCATTTGATACCAGTTCAGTAGCAATGTGCCCAGCACACGATATGAAGCACAGATGTTTATCTGGAATGGCCAGGAAGTTGGAAAATGAAAACTGGAAGAAAGCTATTGAGTTCCAAAACCTCTCCAATGCCATATTGTAAACAGGCAGGACTGTCTCCAGGGGTAGCTTTAATACCTGATTCTTTTACAGTCCTCTAGTAAAAGAGGAGCCACAGATGCACTTTGTTCAGCACTAAAACCTCAAGTCAAAGAGGTCTTTTTTTCATTTCTGAACAATATTTCGAATTAATGTGATTCTGCAAGAAATTTCTTCTATTCTTCTTCTTCCCTGGGGTCTCTTATGAATTTTGCATTTAGCATTTTATTGCATTTCTCATGCCTTATACTTGCACATTATTTCACTTCCTTTAAAAATGTATAGTCGAAAAAATTTGTGTCCAGGCATCTTATATCATAATTACCCTACAGAGAACTATTTTATTTTTTGGAATGGTTGTAATATTTTTAATTTGTTTTCTTATATTGATGAGGTGGCACTTTATATTCCAACTTCTCTAGAAACTATTGTCTACTATGCAAAGAGGGAATATATTTGAATGGATTTTTATTTGATACCATGAGCAAAAATAAGATACCTTATTTAAGTGGAATTTCTACTTTATGCAAACAGACCTATAAGTGACATTTGCAGAAGACACTTAGAGAATTCCTAGTATAATAAATACATCTTCAATGCCCTTTTCGGTTCCAATCTGAACTGCAGAAAGATTATAATTTCCAATCTCATTAGCCAATAATATCATCCTAGAAAGAGTTATCCCCTATACTTCTTCTAGGACTTTAAGTTACATATACCCATGGCCTTTTCTGTTCATAGGAAGGTAGACTAAAGAAAAGAACAAAAACCCTGGGAAGAAAAACTTTAAACTATTTTGAAGAGGGGCTGTGAAAATTTTAACTAGCCAAAAGGTGCCATAAAACTGGAGGTAATTGGGGGTGAAAAGACAGCATAGAGATCAGGTTGGATTCTTCGCAACCAAAGACACAATATTGTGTCTTCAGTTTCAATGTCTCACACAATATTGCTTTTAGAGTATTGTTGAGTATAGCCCTAGAGGACCCCAACCACTCCTAGGGTAACCCTAATGAAGCCACAGGACCCATAAAACATCGTGCATCACATCCTTTATTCTAGAAGTAGATTTTAAACTCTTAATTTTAACTACCCAGAATAATAGCATGGGAGGTATGTGGTCTTCAATGAGGCTTATTTATTTGGTCCCACCATTTTTTTCCATATGGGGCAACATAGCCATTCTCTGCTACAAATCTTTACTGTATTAATACCCAGGTACCTAATTGGAAGATCGTTACTATCTGTAAGCTTTACAAAAGTATAAGGAACATTTATTATGATAATGTTGATAGTGTATTCATGAAAAAAGTTAGAGGCAATAGTTCTGAATGCTAATAAGTATAAAACCAATGGAGATTCCACTTGTGGGAAGCACTCCCTAAAGGAATGCTCAATGATCCACACCCTTGTGTGTGCTCTCCACTTCGAGTAGAGGTGGAATCAGTAATTTACTTCTCTCCAATACAATATTGCAAAAATGATTGTATGTCACTGGTTTTGCTATTACAACAATGATGAAATACCTATAACAAATTCAATCTTGTAAGAATGATGAAAGTGATTCTCATTTGTCTTGAAAAAGCATGTGAATATGTTATGAATTGGGAAAGGGATGCATGGCAAGGACCTGGGTGAGTTCCTAGGAAAGCCTCAATTTTACAAAGGCAGGAAATAAATTTTTGCCAATAACCACATGAGCTTGGAAGATGATTTGCTACTTCTAAAATAGATCATAGACTGGCTGGCACCTTGACTGAATTCTTGTATACCCTTCAGGTATATCCCATTTATATTGATTCCAGAATCTTGACACTGTGTGAAAATAAATGTATAACTCTTTGAAGTTGTTAACAGTGCTTTGGAATTTGGATATTTGTTCTAATATATATACATATTTTGCTTCCAAGTATTTTCCATGACAGTTATTATTCTTTTGACCATTTCTTTATTCATTTGACCATTTCTTTATTCATTTGACCATTTCTGTTCTTGCATGAAATAACATGTTGACAGTGACAAATTCCCAGAATTTTTCTTTATTAATATTTTAATATGTTTACTTCAATTTTCATTACTGAAAAGACAATTATGTTCAAACTGTTTATTCTATTAGAACGTTTTAATTCATTTTTGGGCCATGTCCTGCAATGCTCTGGAATTATTCCTAGCTCTGCAATTAGGAATTTACTCCTGGAGGATTCAGGGAGACCATATGGGGTATTAGGGATTGAATCTAGGTAAACTACATGTAAGGCTAACACCCCCACCCTCTGTACTATATCTCTGGCTCTATTAGAGATGTATTTGCCTTGACCACTTTTTTTTTAATTTTGTTTTCAAATGTACATGTAGTCTTCTGACATATTTTCCAATTTTCCTTTGCCCCCCAATACTGGAAAAATAAATTTTTTCTCCTTTGATACATAAATAACTTTTTTAAAAAATATTTTTAAAATTTAATCCTTTGATATTTAAATATGTCTAACTTCTTTCTTTTTTTTATGTCCCAAATCTCCCTCCTCCCCACCCCTCCCCCACCTGTACTCTATAGAGGCTTTCTCTTTTTTTTTGAAACATTTTTTTTCTTTATTTAAACACTTGATTACATATATGATTGTGATTAGGTTTCAGTCATGTAAAGAACACCCACTTCACCAGTGCAACATTCCCACCACCAATGTCCCAAATCTCCCTCCATCCCACCCCACCCCCACCTGTACTCTAGACAGGCTTTCCAGTTCACTCATTCATTAACATGATTATGGTAGCTCTCTATGTAGTTATTTCTATAACTGCACTCACCACTCTTTGTGGTGAGCTTCATGAAGTGAGCTGGAAGTTCCAGCCCTCCTCTCATTGTCTCTGAGGATTGTTGCAAAAATGACTTTTATTTTTCTTAAAATCCATAGATGAGTGAGACTATTCTGCGTCTCTTTCTCTCCCTCTGACTTATTTCACTCAGCTGACTTCTTTCTTAATATAGTTAAATTATCCTAATATGGAGCAAATGGCAGTGTGATTATTAATGTATGACTCAATAGTTATTAAATTCAAAATTGCCTCTTTATATGACTTAGATAATGTTGACTCCCCTTACTACTTAAATAAGCGAGATAACATAATTTCCAGTTTAGCCCCCCACCCCTTTTAGGAAGAAGATCCACTTTTTTTTCTAAATGTGCAAAATAGGAGATAGTGCATATTAAGTTACAGCTCATCTAATTTTTTTGTAAGTTAAAACTGACAACATTATATTGACATAATCAGGACTTTAATTCAGCAAATCCTTTTTTGTTTAGAAATTCGATTCCTATTAAAATAGCAGTCTTAGAATACAATTGAAGTGAATTATATAATTTGATCTGTAAATGTACGTTTGGAAATATAGATAAGCATTTTGATAAAGTTAGAGAAAATCTAAAATCAACCAGAAGAGTTTAATAACTAGCTCATGTTTCTAGTCCAATTCTTTCCTGGTTTAGCAAGATCCAAATGAAGCCTCCTGTGGCTTTTTGTCCTTCTTGGTTGAAGGCCTGTATATTGGCAGACCATCCCCACTGGCAAAGTAAAAGGATGAACTGAAACAGTAATCAGGATAATTCAGGATAATAATGTGTTCTAATAATGAAAACAGGTGCTGGCTCTCAGTTGACCCAGCATGGAATATATTCTCTGTATAAATGGCTTTACACTTTTTCCTATTGCAAGATGAGGCAGTTTAAAAATCTCTCTCCTATTACTGTCCTTAAAAATAAAAGCTATGGGGTAAGAGTGATAATACAGTGGCTAGGGTGTTTATCTTGCATGTGGTCAACCCAGATTTGATCCCCAGGATCCCATATTGTCTCACAAGCTTGCTAGAAGTAATTTCTGAGTGCAGATTCAAAAGTAAGGCCTGAGAACTACATGTGTAGCCCCAAACCAATCTATAATATATAAACACATAAAATAAAATTTATGTCTTTATATGAAAAGTGCCCAGATTATATAAAACTCAATTTATTTTCAAGGAGACTAAAACATTAACCACAGTTACATTTCTCATTAAAATTTGAATATTCACAATAAATATTAATAATAATTTAAGACTTAAAAATTAAAATGTCTTGTTATAATAAAGAAATATAGCAGGGATACCTTCTTAATGGAAATAATATTACAAACAATTTGACTTTAAATTTTAAAGGCTTTCTTTTTGTGGAGTAAGAGTACCATTAAAGCTTTGGGGAGAGTGTTTGCTCTAGTTTTTATGTAGAAGTAGAGGGAAGGATCACTAACTCCAAATACCATTATCTCTACTTATATAGCAGACATGTTTACTTTTTGTAGTAAACAAAGGAAATCAAAGGACACTAAGGTACAATCAAAGAGAATATAAACATCAACCCTGGGGTTAATAGAGGTAGTTTTACCAACTTGTCTTTGTAGAAGTTCTTTACAAGTTAAACTGGATATACAAAGAACCCTTGTGGCATCCTCATTTGATTTTAGCATATATTTGTTTTAGTCTGAAAAGCACAATAAATTGCAATGGCAAGAAAAATGGAGATCACTTACAGATCTCATAAATGGAAATTTCTGAATAAAATAATTGTAGAATGGGGGAAAGAGGGTGATGGGACATTGGATATTTTTAAAAACTAATTAGTATTGGTTCTTTTTTTAAAATATAATTTTTTTGTTTTGATTTGCATCTCCCTGATGATTAGTGATGTGGAGCATTTTTTTATGTGCCTTTTGGCCTTTTGTATTTCTTCTTTGTCAAAGTGTCTGTCCATTTCTTCTCCCCATTTTTTGATGGGATTAGATGTTTTTTCTTGTAAATTTCTGTCAGTGCCTTGTATATTTTGGAGATTAGCCCCTTGAATGATGGGTATTGGATGAATAGTTTCTCCCACTCAGTGGGGGGCTCTTGTATCCTGGGTGCTATTTCTTTTGAGGTGCAGAAGCTTCTCAGTTTAATATATTCCCATCTGTTAATCTCTGCTTTCACTTGCTTGGAGAGTGCGGCTCTCAGGAGAGATGGAGTCATGAAATTTTCCTATACATGGATGTACACGGAATCTATTATGCTGAGTGAAATAAGTCAGAGAGAGAGAGAGAAAACCGCAGAATGGTCTCACTCTTGCAATAATAATTTTCAGACACAAAAGAGAAAAGAGCTGGAAGTTACAGCTCACCTCAGGAAGCTCACCACATGCAAGGCAGATGTCCTACTCACTGTACTATTACTCCAGCAACCATCTTCTTTTTCTGAATTTTGATTATAGTTGATGACTAAACTTGAACTACCCACATTCACACTTCTCTAAGTAAATTTCTTTGTAAAATCACCCCACGCACTATATCTCCAAATCCTGGTGAAAGAGTCTGAATGAGGTTCGAACAAGAATTAATCCAAACCAGGCTTAGGGTGAGGCACGTAGTCTGGTAGTCTTCTTACCTTCTTCAATTTTTTTTTTTTTGCTTTGTTTTGTTTTTTTTTGGGTCTCACCCAGTGGCTCTCAGGGGTTACTCCTAGCTCTGTGTTTAGAAATCGCTCCTGGCAGGCCCGGGGAACCATATGAGATGGCAAGATTCTAACTATCTTTCATCCTGAATCAGCTGCATGCAAGGCAAATGCCCTACAACTGTGCTTTCTCTCCAGCTCCAAAGGGTTACACCTTATTTTACCCAAAATTTCTTCAATAAAACTTTTGCTTAACAACACAAAGAAAAAACCAAAACTACTAAATAAAGGATCAATTTTTATCATGTTTGTGTTCTTAACTCACATTGTAAGATAATTAATTTGTGCTGTTTTGAAGAATTAGCTAAGTTTCTTGTAATTATGTTATACAGCAATAACAGTATCAGCAATATGCAAAATATAATGCCATCAAAAAGATTATACTGTAGAAAGTCTCATATCTCGGGGCCGGGCGGTGGCGCTGGAGGTAAGGTGCCTGCCTTACCTGCGCTAGCCTAGGAGACGGACCGCGGTTCGATCCCCCGGCGTCCCATATGGTCCCCCAAGCCAGGAGCGACTTCTGAGCGCATAGCCAGGAGTAACCCCTGAGCATTACCGGGTGTGGCCCAAAAACCAAAAAAAAAAAAAAAAAACAGAAAGTCTCATATCTCGATAAAATTTCTATTTCTATAGAATTGTATAAAAGGCCCAATTCAATCAGGAAAACTTTAATTCCAACTCATCTATATATTATTTTAATAAGGTGGTTCTCAAAGTTCTATTGTTTGAATAGAGAATAGTTATTTTGAGTAAATTTTATTTCCATACTTGCTATTTTGGGTAAATTCTATCTTCCTTGAGTTTATTTTTCTCATGTCTTTAGCAATATTTTTTACTATTCTCAGATGATAGGTTCTTTTAAGAGTAAATTACACCTCTAATTTAATAATTATTAGATTGTATTTTTACTGAGTGTTCACATACTAATACTTGAAACCAAAGATGATTTAACATGCTAGCTATTTTTATGAAAGTATTAATAAAGTGTTAATGAGTTCTTCACTTTCTGTGGTCTGTCATTAAATAGAACAGATTCACCATTTGAACATATTCAACACTTAGGATTCATACATATTTTTCTTTGCATTGATTAAGAGATTGGTTGTTGGGCCCGGAGAGATAGCACAGCGATGTTTGCCTTGCAAGCAGCCGATCCAGGACCAAAGGTGGTTGGTTCGAATCCCGGTGTCCCATATGGTCCCCCGTGCCTGCCAGGAGCTATTTCTGAGCAGACAGCCAGGAGTAACCCCTGAGCACCGCCGGGTGTGGCCCAAAAACCAAAAAAAAAAAAAAAAAAAGAGATTGGTTGTTAATATGCTTAGCACTACCAAAATGTTGTACTTTATTTAGTGTATATAAGGTCCTTAATTTGGCAATTTTATATTACAAGAATTGATGTGCATGAGTTATTTTCTTACCTTTAAGATTGGTACATGGTGATGGTAATAATTGAACTGTTCCTTTGTGAATATTCAGTGATTCCTATTTGTTCATACTTACCATTAATATTCACCTTCACAATTGAAAGCTTGTCACAAAAAATGAATTTGTTTTCAACTCCTTATCATTTGTACAAATGCCTTTGTCACCAAAGGGTGAAGATATAGACAGAATTTAAATGCAAAATATCACAAATGGTTTTAGAACTCTTTTATTAATACAGTTCACAGTGCGATTAGCATAAATAATATTGTTTTTAGTTCACTGGTTCCCAAAAGCATTCAGATGCAAACGCAGATCATGGGGAGAAAAAGATTCTCAATATGGTTAGGAAAAAACAATCTCAGCAACAGAATGTGGCTTCGCTGTTCTATAAAGTTAATAATTTTTTAAAGATTTGAATTATGAGAGACATTGTTATTGTTGTATCTTTCTGCTATTGGTTGAATTTTCATCTCATAAATTTTTCTATTGTCTAAGAGAACCATCTGTGAAGGACCATTTTGTTGTGTGTGTGCGTGTGTGTCTGTGTGTGTGTGTGTGTGTGTGTGTGGAAGACCAACTCACTTGGAAAGAACTAGGTGTCATAGACAAGTATCCAGCTTGATGATTATCGTTTTATTAAAGCAAGACAAACTGGAAAGCACTTTATTTAACGAATATACCTTAAGATTGCAGTCATTAGAAAATAAATTATTTATATTTTATATTCGCTGAATTAAAAATGTTTATAAATACATAGCCAGTCAGGTAAATTGCATAATATTGGATTAACATCTTAAGTACAATTTCAAGACAGTCACATTCCTAAGAGGGAATTTATCAAGAAGGAAATACATTTTTATTTGATTAATTATACTTGAAAGTGAAGCAATTTAGTAAAACATAGTTCACATAAGTACTGAGAGTGATAAATTGAAAATTTTTATTTTGGATAGCATGGATATTAACTATGCGCTGTCACTATTCCATTGTTTCTACATAGGTTATACAGTTAATACTTTACTACTAGTCAATTGGTTATTTATCTTCATTTTATGGATTGAGAGATAAAACAATTTAGTTAAGGGCAAGAATATCAGGATCCAAATCCACATAGTAAAAGAAGTAAAAGTCAAATAGGAAGGTAAAATTCACCAAATCAGCATTGAATTTTAATGTAATTGAAATAGGGTGTTGTCATCAATAAAATAGGACATGATTCTTTATTTTATTTTATTTTATTTTTAATTATGTGAACAATGATGCAAAGAAAGAGGACAAGGTAAAGTTACAGTGGAAGGATACTCACCCAAAAACAGAGTTCTCAGAAGAAATCCCCCTGCTGCCACCTTAATTTTGAATTTACAGTCAAAGGACATTAAGAAAAATAAAACAGAACCCATGTACAATTACTTTGTCCCTCAAGCCCCCAGATTCTAGTACATTATAACATTTCTTAGCGGTACACCAAACAGTCTAAAGACATAAAATTTATGTAACTCCTTAAACTTGAAGGCATAGTAGTTTTTTACATTTCCATGCACATGCATATTAGTTTAAGTTAACCTCAAAAGTTTAAGTGGGTTTTTAAGGTTTAGAGTCAAAGGAGCACAGTAGAAACTGTTAGAATGGCAATTATAGTTTGCATAGGCCCACCAAAATATGGAGGACATGGAAAGAAAAGGCCTTGGCCTAAATACAAGGAGACCCTACCCCTGAAGTTTCCTGGCATAAGACCAACTCTAGGTTCTAGGCAAACTAATTTGTCCAATCCAGGTCATTGTCTGTAATGCCAATACAGTTTTATTTTTCACACAGTCTCTGTTGTTGGTATCATGTTTCTGTATTGAATATCCTGGAATCTATACTATATTGAAGTCAGGATGGTACAGAGCGTCCTCTAATTTCAACTCACAATTAAAGGGAAATGCAGAAAGCCCTGTCCAGTAAGCAGGTTGTTGTTGTTAAGTCTTCTCAGTGTTAAGGGAAGACTCTTTTGAGTAAATCGATGTCAGAGCAGCAGTAGGATCTTCCTGGTAGAGGATTGCTTCCAGGTGATGTTATAGACAACTTGGGATGTTTCATAGATGGTTTCCCTGGTTCAGGGGTGAATGGAGAATGCCCAATCTTCTGAGGTCTGTGCCAGGTCATTATGTCAATGTTCAGGGTGTAAGGTCCCATTGCACTACAAGATTTGTGTGCTCCTATCTCTATTAGATAAGAACTTATTTGTATGTATAGTATTTTCCATTTTAATGTGCCTATGCAAACAAGAAATAATGCCACATGGCGTTATCAGTGCATATGGGTGCCGCAAGAACAAGTCCAACAATCCCCATGACTTGGTTCAAACATAAGCATTGAACTGAGGGACTCTTTCACCAAAATTCCTTATTGAACTGTTCACAAAGAGAAGAAAAGATAAAAAAAAAGTGGGGAAAATAAACTATTTAACATAAGATAGTGGACACAATTATCACCGTTGAAGGGTATATTCAATAATACTTATCGCGGTTGAGGGAATATATCTACAATATTCAAATAAGATATGCATGCCCCTTTTATGTCATTAGAAATAGTCAGGAGGAGGGTGCTGAATCCTGGACACCACTTTGGTCTGTGATTTAGCCTTCTGGAGTCTGCAAAATGACTCCCCACAGTTCCATATCGGGAAATGCATTCCATATTGGGAACTAATTTGAAACCTAGTATGTTAGCAACCACAATTACACAATGAAGGCAGGAAGAGGCCGAGAGTCCACTGAGAGTAAACAAGTAGGAAAAAGAGTACTGGTCTCTTCCCTGCCTGAGAGTCCATCCTCTCATTTTTCTTTTCAATATATATGGTATGTGCGGGGGCACTAGCCCCTGCGTGGTTATTAAAATGGAGACCAATGAGAAAAAATATTACCAGTGAATGTCCCAACATACCCAGTGCTACATCGACCCGCCCTTCTCCCCATGCATCCCCCCCCTGAGTGTAGGGAGAGAAAGGGGGAAAGCCTGGGGACCACTATAGAGTCCACCTGAGCCTGCACCGAGGGAAGGCCTGGAGTTCAGGGGAGAAATAGGGGAATGGCTGGGGGCCTGCCACACCGCCCAGCACCCCCCAAGCAAGGAAGAAGGTCTGTGGCATGGGGTAAACCCTAACCCCATACCTGGGAAGAGCTGGCCTCCCAGATCGGAGAGAACCGGATTACAGCTATCTGTCCGGCTCCTCCCCATGCTCATCCCCCCTAGAGTAGGGAGGAGGGGAGCGTAAGGTCTACAAAAGAGTCCACCTGGAGTCCACTTCTAGCCACCTGAGCCAGCACCCAGGGAAGGCCTGGAAAGACATGATTTTTACAGTTAGTGAAGGTCTCAGCTCCTTGGTCCCTTCTCAAGGAGACAAAGCTTTTAATTTGTTCTAATTGTGATTTCCTAATATCAGGTGAAGCTAAGTTTTTCTTTGATATGCTTGTTTCCCACATATATTCTATTTTTTGGGCGGGGTGCCACATCCACTGACACTCAGAGGCTACTCCTGGATATGTACTCAGAAATCACTCCTTGCTTGGGGGACCATATAGGAGCCCAGTGATCAAACCATGGTCTGTCCTAGGCAAGTGTTGGCAAGGCAGAGACGCCTTACTACTCCATGCCACTGCTCTTGCCCAAGAATTCCATTCTTAAATGTTTGGCAATTCCATGCATAATAAACCTGTTGTCATTCCTGAAATCCACCTACTAGAACTAGTTAAAATAACCATTATTTTTATAATCCAAATATGCTTCAAATTTTCTAATGAGTAATATATATACAAAATATATACTACTAAATATATCTTCATTTTAATCATAGGTGATAAATCACCTTTATGTATTTAATTTATAGAAATTACAAGATGGAATTAACTTTGAGGTTTTTTTCTTTAACTTTGAGGTTTTTATCTCTATTAAAGCTAACCCACCTGAGATAATGAAAATCATCCCTGTGGATATCTCCTGTATGTCTTTTATCATGGGTTTAATGGTGATGAAGAACAGACTTTGAGAAACTGTTTTATTTGAATAAATATCTACTATGTATTTCCCCTTTGACTTGGAATTGTATTAGGTAGTTATGGATGATAACTATGTAAAAATAAAAAGCCTAGTCTCTCCTATTTTTTTAACCTCCTTGATTTTTATGCCAGAGATTAAAGGTATTTGATAAAAACAATATTCATAAACCAACATAATCTTGCCAATTTTCAATTTATCTAAGTTGCCTTTGCATGTCTTTGTCTCTATCTAAGTCAGTTCTTATGGTAAGACTCATTTCTTGTTCTCACAAACATGACTCACTACATATTAATCTATATCACTTTTTGATTTTATTGGGAACCTTTATATGATAATCTAGATGATAGAACTAAAAACAAGGCAATCTAGAGTATAGTGTTAAAGATACTGATGAGTAGATTAGTGTAAAATAGGGCTACAAATTGATAGAACACAAATATTTCATTTAGGTAATCTTATAATAATATTACAAAAGGGAAAATACAATTAGGAAATTAAACTATATTGGAAGGAGATAGTGTTCTACAAATGGGGAGGAGAACAAGGTCGCTTAAAGTCTAGATTACATGATTAATTGTGAGAATTGTCTTGGTCAGAACTTCAAAGAAACAGAAATCACTTGGGTATATTTATAGTGCCAGATTTTTTCTAGCAGATGTTGGATGAAGTTTTACATCTATATAAAGCAGACAGACTTTTTTCTTTTGTTTGTATTTGTGGGCCACATCCAGACATAATCATAAATTACTCCTTAGTTTGCACTCAGGAATTGTTTCTGGCAGACTTGTGGACCATATAGGATGTTTCGAATGAACCTGCATTGGTCACATCCAAAACAAGCACCTTACCTTGCAATATTACTTGGTCACCTAAATCAGAAATATTGTAAATAGATAAAAAAAATACATGCCTATGTAGGTTATATTTTAACAGGGGGGAGTACTGGATATGCAAAATTTTGAGTTTGGCACCAGTAGGGTTTTGAAGTTATTGGGTCTCAACCTGCTAAACATAGATATAACCTAAAAATCTATATACATAGATAAATTTTAAATTACTTATGCAACAGAGCTTTTGTTTTATGGTGATTATAGGGTGGATTTGGAAGCAAAGGAATTTTGATTACTTTACCTTTTATTATCTCTTTCATACTATATACATCATAATGACAAATACACATTAATGACTTCATGAATTTTTAATTTGTTTTAATTTGAGTACTGCTAGATAACAAAACTTTACCCAAGAACATATATACAGGTAATTAATTTTGGTACTTAGTCTTAGAAAATAGATGTTGGTGTCTGGAGAAGGAATTTGAACAGAACAATTTTAGGCAAAAATATTATTAATTTAATTCTATTAATTAATCAATGTAATTAATTTCTAGATTTATTACTTATTTCTCTGTAAGAAAAAAAACATATAATTTCTCCCCACCCAAGAATAAGGCTGACATTTCACCTCATTTTTATTGAGATATCATGATTAAAATACTGCCAGTGACATTGTGGTGTGATATAAAAAGATGGGGGACAGGGCCAAGAGGTTTCAGGTACATTGGTGATAAAATAGACAGAACCAAATATCTAAGCCAAAGTCAACAACAATGAAGTCACAAGACCCAAACTTTAACAATGAAAGCTTAAAATAGGCCCATTATGCTGGCATTCTGTGGGGGAAGGGTGATGGCATGGAAGGTTAGCACTGCAATATTGTATAACTGAAATCCAACTATAAAGAACCTTATAAATCACAATAGTTTTAATAAAATATTTTAAAAAGTTCTGCTGGTGATAGTTTCATGACTATATTTATTTCAACAAACACCACACCTACTAAAAATGCCTACTTCCTTAGACAAATGTCTCAGGAATCCCCTTTTGGTAAATTCAGCTTTGCTTGGTTTTTGGAACCCTTTCATATATGGTGCTGTGATATTAGAAAATCTTGCTACTACCGAGAAACCAGCTGTCTTTATTTTTAACTCATTTTTGAGCCATGTAAGAACACGAGGATTGTATTCTTTTAATCTTTTAAGTATCAAATTATTGGACATTTAAAACTTTGCCAGATGAGACTCAGACATCATGGGACCAAGAAAAGCCATTACTATAAATAACAAAATCAAATAAAATAAATAGGTCTACTTCTAAGTCACTATATTTCTGGAAAGCTTATTTAGCAATGACCAGCATAGATTAGTTTATCACAGGTGACTGCAAACTGTAAACAGGAGTCTAGTTTACGTCCCTCAGATTGTTGGAAGGCTGGACTATAGTAAAACCAAAATTTATGAACAAATTCTATGCACACTGCATATACCTTATTTTTAAATGAAGAAACAAAATGGGAACAAATGCATTGTTTAAAATTATATAAAAAATATATCACCAAACTTAATTTTTTTTCTTTTTTTTTTTTTTTTGGTTTTTGGGCCACACCAGGCAGTGCTCAGGGGTTACTCCTGGCTCTATGCTCAGAAATTGCTCCTGGCAGGCTCAGGGGACCATATGGGATGCCAGGATTCGAACCACCATCCTTCTGCATGCAAGGCAAACACTCTACCTCCATGCTATCTCTCCGGCCCTGGGAACTTTGGGCCTGCATTTGGCTAATGAGATGGTCAGTGTCTGGTTCCATATTTGTCACTGCTAGTCGTAACAAATGATGCAAGTGTGCATCCATTAGTCTTGATCTGGTGGGAGATTTCAAATGTTTCATTCTAAAAAAAATATGTTCATAGACATAATTGCTGCCAAAGATGGTTGCCATTTTGAGTGCACTGCTCCTGAGATGAGGATAATATGTCTCAGAGGGGAGAGATGCATAAAAATTAGGAAGGCTGCTTGACTTGAATGTGTCTTTCAGAGAGCCACAATTCTGCATTTGGTAAATACAATAAAGTTCCATTTAGTAAATTGTATCCACATTTTCAATGTCAATAGAAAATGGGTCATGGAAAAGCTGTATGTTCTGTTCGTGGAAATGAGCTCCTTAAATCTAATTTAGAACTCCTTTTGCAATATTTCCAGTGTATCACACATGTTATTTTTCGGGGAAATGCAACTTATGGTTTTTCTGCAAACAGATTTTGAGTTCTAGGAAGATGGCAGAAGTTTTCCTCCTTTACTTGTTTGATGAGGAAGCCTAATTTCACTTCAAATACTTTGACATGTGACTGTATTTCACCAATAAATTTCCACTACTTAAAGTTGCACATTGAAATTGTTGAGTAGCTCTGTTACATCTGTGAGAAAGGCAAAGTGCTATTTCCATTCTGCATCATTGAGCTCTGGTACTTCTTTGTTTTTGAAAGTAGAAAAGTTGTAATCTATGGAAGTAACTCATAGAAACGTTTCAATACACTCACTCAAGTCAGCCAACAAACTTCTCTGTGATACAGAACATCTTCATAGTCAACATTTAGCTCAGACAAAAATTCCTGAAATTGTGATTTAGTGCATGAGCTCTAATGAAGTCAACACAATATACCACAATTTTCATAACAGATTCCCACTTCAATGATTCACAACACAGTGCTTGTTGGTAGATGAGACAGTATATGGCTATTTGATTAAAACAGTTATTGGTTAATGTGAGCAATTACTCCTGTCTGAACCCCACCATGCTAGGAGTACCATCAGTTGTTATGCTGGCTAGTTTAGCTCCAAACATTCAGTTTGTCAAACGTTTTCATAGAATTCTCTCCTATTCTTTTGATGCTTTACAGTGCAGTAAGCTCTTCTATGATTTCAAAATAATAATTCATCCCAGGAATAAAAATTAGAAGTTGTGCAGAATCATGAACATTATTGCTTTCATCGAGTGCCAAGGAAAAATATGAACGATTTTTGGTGGAGTTTTGCAAATGCTGATGCAAATTGACTCCCATTTTTTCAATCCTCCATGTAATTGTAGGTCCTGAAAGACTCACTGTACTAAATAAATTGGCCTTCTCTGAACACATCTCTTTGGCATCAGAAAGAAGGCACTCTGATAAATTGTCCTCCACAAATGGTCTGCCAGTTGCATGCTATTAGCTTGGCAACTTGAAAACCTGCTCACAGTGATGAAATATTTAGCAACTTTGCTTCACAAAAGTGTTTTGCTGAGTTGTCAATGTAGTTTTCAGTGTTAATATTTTATCTTTTTCAATTCTCGGACCAAACAATCTTATTTTTCTTTATGTTGAGTTTTATAGTGTCAATGCAAATTGTATTCCTTGAACACAGACACTATTTTCTGGCATATCAGACACATAGCTCTTTCCTTGTACTGCATGGAAAGTAATCAAAAATCCACTGTTCTTTGAATATTATACACTCGAGTCAATTTTTCTCTTTCTTGACATCATTGTTTCCTAGGGATTCTAAATTACTATTAATAAAATACCAATATATATGTATACATATATATTGCTACATATATACATATATATTATATATAATATGTATATAATAATATATATAATAGAATATTATTATAGTAGCTCTGTTACATCTGTGAGAAAGGCAAGGTGCCATTTCCATTCTGCATCATTGAACTCTGGTACTTCTTTGTTTTTTGAAAGCAGAAAAGTTGTAATATTGTAATAATTAATACTATGTATATTCATATATACTTATGTATACATATATGTATTATATGTAAATGTGTATTATATGTTAATACATACATGTATACACATACATGTACATATATACACATTATATATTATATTATGGTATTACATATTATATATTATTGTATATATTATGATATTATATACCATATTATATGATATTATATTATATAACAGTATAACATAATTATATATATTCATATATATTATATATACATACGTATACATATATATTGCTACATAAACAATATACTAGCAATAGCTTTGCACACACAGGGATATACAGCCTGCAATGCAATCAGGCTGCATTGCAGTCTTTTACCTCATGCTCATACTTGTGCAGGTGCCATTCACCACTTGACATCTGCAATGTTCCACCTCTTTAATGCCTAGGCCTCTTTAAAAAATTTTGCACTCTGTGACTTTAAGGGTTTATTGTGCAGACATACCACATAGTATGAGGGACAAGGACAAAGCACTTTCCCCACCACATCAAGCGCTTTCATTTAAGACTATTTGATCACATCTGCGACTTCTTTTTTCTTTTTGTAAATTAAAGAAGATAGTAAATGTTAATTTTTTATTATCATTTTTACAATACAGCAGTCCCTAAGTATGAAAAAGTTAGTTACACATGCAGTTTTGTAAATAGATCACACCAGTATAAACCAGGGTTTACACAACATACAACATATAACATTATACAACTGAATATAAATGCACTCATTGTATTTTAAATGGGATTTTGCTACTCTCAGCTGTTTGTCACTGACTAGCAGGGTAGAACAGCAGGCAGCCCATCCAGAAATCAGAGATCACTCTGTTACCACCCATCCAGCTTAACATATTTTCTTCTCTCCTTTCTTCCTTTCCTCCTTTTCTACTTTTCCCCCTTTCCTTCTGTTCCACCTTACTTCTTTCCTTATTCACACCACAACTTCTTTCCTCTTTTCTACCTTTCCTTCTGTCCATCTTTCAATGTTTCCTTCTTTTCACCCTTAACTACATTTCTTCTTGTTATCCACAATTCCTTCTATTTCTTCTGGTAGTGACCATGGGACTCACATCTTAATAATGCTGCCAACTTCTTCCTACTGCCTTTATGCTACACCTCTGCCTCCAGCGCTCTCTCTTCCACTCTCTGACCTTCACTGACCACAAGCCATCAAGCAGACAACCCTCCCAAATTATTCTTCTGAATCCTGGGTAGTTGTAGTTTGGCTGCAATGTTCGGATCTTCTCACCACCTGAAGGCCAGATATTGATTTCCCTAATTCCCCGCACCCTCTCCCACCAAGGACTGTCCTTCTGTAAAAAAAAAAAAAGGCAACAACAGGCCCGGTAGACTGGTGGGCCAGAAAATATTCTCAGAGGGCCACATGTGGCCCGTGGGCTGTAGTTTGAGGACTCCTTGTTTATCACCTGCAAAAATATAAATTATAGTAATGAATGTGGCATAACTATATTGCAAAGATTAAGTGAAATCATAGTAAATAGTAATAAATTGAGTAGTCTACTTTGAATGTTAAATTATGAATATTAATACATAGTTTCTATTTTTTCATTTATGATTTCTTTTCACTGCAACTGATTTTTGTCTTCCTTTACCTCTTCTCTAGCATTCAGATAGCCACTCAGCTACCCTAATGGAAATTTTAGTGTAGAATATATCAAGATTTGCCATTAAATAAACATGTTGTTAATATTATATATGTACACTATACAAGTAACTTAATTCCTGATACCATATTAATATATTTACTTATTTAAAAATAACTATCAAATACTGACTATATATAAAATCTACAATAATCAAAATAAATTCGTCATTTGTCTTTAAAAATATTACTGTTTTTGGGGTCGAAGCAGTGGCACAAGTGGTAAGGTATATGCCTTGCCCCCACTAGTGTAGTACTGACCATGGTTCAATCGCCCAGCGTCCCATATGGTCGCCCAAGCTAGGAGTGATTTCTGAGTAGATAGCCAGGAGTAACCCCAGATGTGTCCAAAAACCAAACAAACAAAAATTACTGATTTTCTTAGTTTATGATTTAATGACACTATCTTTTTTTTTAAAAAAGAACATACATTCCATTTGCATCTTCTCAAAGAAAAAATAGTTTGCAAATACAATGAGACAATCCTCACTAAATATTTTTCTCACATTAATGATTTAAATTCAAGTGTTTCATCTAAATTTATCAAATACTTTGGGTTGTCACAAAACAATAAGTTGTAGAGTTTGTGTAATAGAGAATATGCCTGAACAACAGCAATTTTAAAAGCATGGGATACGTGTTAATTTGAAGAGAATTTTTGTCTTTTAATCTAAAGAAATTTTGCTCTATGTCAACTCCCTGGAGAATAGCATGGTGTTGGTAAGAATAATTGTACATTGAAAGCAGTTTTTTTTTTTTGTTTGTTTGTTTTTGGGCCACACCCTGTGACGCTCAGGGGTTACTCCTGGCTATGCGCTCAGAAGTTGCTCCTGGCTTCTTGGGGGACCATATGGGACGCCGGGGGGATCGAACCGCGGTCCGTCCTAGGCTAGCGCAGGCAAGGCAGGCACCTTACCTCCAGCGCCACCGCCCGGCCCCTGAAAGCAGTTTTTAAAGAAACTTAGATCTGCCAAAAAAGCACATTTGTAAACAATTCTATGAATAGGATCATAATTTAAGTTGATATTTCCTTCTTTTAAAGATACTCATAGCAGCTTTTATTAGCAGTGATTATCTTTCAATCATATGTGCCATTCTAAGGTTATATAATATTGTGCAGAGCTTTTTAAAAGTTTGCAATGTGATGGAAATGCAGAGATAATCTAGAAACTCAGAGGTCAGATTTAGCAGCTATTTGTAAGCCAAAAGTCTTGTATCTTTATATCTCAAATATTGGAAGATGCATGAGAATATTGAATTGTGAGGGAGAGGAGTGTTGGCTATTTGAAATTATTAAATGGTAAGCATTGTTATAGGTTCTCCACCATTTCTCTCATTTTATCCTCCTGTTAACCCTATAAGAATAATTGTGACTTATATTATGTAGTAGAATATAGTAAGCTTAAGTTAAAAATTATCATAATGTCAAACAATTTTAAATTTTATAAAATGCAAGGACATAATGGTCTCTAAGGGGAACTACTGAATAATGAATTGAAATAACTTTACCATCTTATTTTACAATAAAATAAATGTATCAGAAACTGATAAGAGTCAAATGATGACTGATTCCCACTGTCTAAATAAAACATTTTTGGTATTCTGAAAACCAAATCATGTATTCCTTACAGGGTTTTGTTTTTGCTATGAATTTTTCAACTTAAAAAGTGTTCCTTTTATTTTAAGGGAGTGTTTTTTGTTTTGTTTAGTTTGGGGGCATACCCTATGCCACATCTTAAAAGTCTATAAATCTATCATGGTTCATAGAATAATATTTTCATAGTAATTATCAAAAAATGGAAATCAAGATGTTGAAATGACTTACCAAAGATCATCAAGTACATTGTAGACTTGTATCATCTGCCAAGGCCAGTGTCCTTTTAAAAAACAAGCAAAACACAGAATGGCAGTAAGGGCAATATTTGGACAAATTTATGTGCTCAGTTCTTTAATGGAGTTATATTAATGAAACTTATTTAATCTCAGAATGCCTATGTTTTGGGATAAAAAATTAATACCCTTTGAAAAAATATTTTCCATATTTTCTTTATAAAATTGGAATTAGTTAGCATAAATGGTACTCAGTGAAAAAGGTTATAAGTGCAGATTTTCATGTCTAAATGTGGGGTTTTAACTCCACAGTAATGGAAAGATCTTTCCTTGAGTAAGTCAGTGACCTCTCCAAGCTTCATTTATCTTATCCTTAAAATAGCGATAATAAGAGTTCCTACTTGGAGGTTGCTCTGAGGATGAAATGAAATAATCTAAATTAAATGCCTGGCTCTTCATATGTGCCCCATAAATGATTATTATCTAAAGTCTCTTTGGGTTCTGAAATTAAGCATTACAAATCAGGAAATAGTTACTGAATATCTACCATATATTCCAAGGTCACCTACTAGTATCAACCAAAAGACATGTTGCTTATAAAACTTCATTTCTGCTTCCCTGCATTCTATTAAAGTTATTTTTAGTCCTTGTTTTGTAGAATCATGGAGAAAATATACAGGAGAATGAGCACACTTATATTGAAGGGTTTAGTATGTGACCTTCACAAGCTCCTAATTAAGCATGGGAGGGTATTCTGCCACCTTAAATAACGCAAACTTGTGAATTTAGAAGCAGGAATTTATGAAGAGAAATCTATTGATTTCTGTTCTATCAACGTGATTATCATTTGTACTAATTGAGGTTAAAGGCCAGAAGATGACAGTGTAACAACTATCTCCTCAGTCTGAAAATATGAAATATATTTTATAACATTTGCTGAAATATTTAAGTCCCTGACTTTTATCTGCTCAAATAGAGATAGGCTTTTTAAGGTAGAGAGGACAGAGACCAATTGAGAGGACAGGATTACATTAGTAGGTATCAAAGGAGATCTAAATCTATAGGAGACTACATCATGACTCATCAATGATTTCTTATGGATGAATAATGCTCCTCCATAACTTTCCTGAAACCTCCAAACATTTCTGACAATGTGTGATTCACGTCACTCAATAAGTTTTGTATCTGCATTACCTACCCTGCACTAAGAATTCTAATACTTCTAATACTGGTCTGATTTTTAACCATTCACTTTGCATAGCTACTGTGTCATTCATTTTGTAGTCAACTTGGAACTTGCCTTTAATACCCTAAGATAAAGCTTCTGATGATATTGAGTTAATAGACACAATGCTAAATGTCTTTAAAAAGAACTTTTATATCATAAGATAACCTAAACTAAGTACTGTCTAGAGATAGCTTACCATAACATAAAATTTGAATCAATAGTTAAATAATCTAATTATGTAAAGCATTTCCTCCTTTAAGTTAAAAAAAATTCCAGTTGCCTTATTGTACAGGAACTGAATAATAATAAGGGACATTAAAACTTTTTGGGAGGTAAAATAAAGAAAAATAGTTATAGTTTAATGATTAGAATAATTTGTGTCAATCTTTCTACATTTACCAGCAATATGTTATGTACATAACCTTGTGCTTGTGGTTGACACTTGTTACCTTATATTTTAAATCTTGCTATTATATGTGCAAAAATAAAAAAGTTTCTGTTAAATATTCAGAGATGTTATTCTTATTTCTACACATAAATAAATACTTGAGGTTCTAGAACCTATTTTTAGGTTTTACTATAAATAACATGTCCTAATTTCAGGGAAACAGTGACAAAATTATTAAAATCAAACTTTAATGATAAGATATTGGAGCAAATTATCTGGTTTTCTCTTTGGAGTTCTTCATTCTTATGCAACTCAATAATTACTGCTTCTGAATAAATGTTTTATACATATGTAAAATTATATTCCTTTAAAATTTTCTTAAAAGCTTCTATTCCTTTGGATGTCATATGTGCATAATTTGTGTAAATTGATGTGTGAATCTTACTGAGTTGCTTAAGACAGAGGAGAAAAGTCTTATTTGCATAAAATTTAGTTGGAAATTTAAAGCATATTAAAAAAGTAGATCATCATACATTTTAATTAAAGTAGAAAGTTTATTTATAGAATGACATAATTGAGATATAATTTTAATATAACAATTGGTTTGATATAATAGAAAATGATTTCCAACACAAGACACAAAATATAGATACTGGTTCAGAATATGACACTAAATAGCTTGAACATATTATATAAAATGACTTCAATTTAGAGTTTCTCTTTAACTTATATATTTTTTTGTAGATATGAATCAGTATTTTAATACTAGTTTTCACAAATCTGTGCATGTTCTTTCTTCAGTACCTTGTGATTTTATTCCATGGTAAAGAATTGATTCGGGAGGAGACTACTGCCATACATTTTTGCTATTTAGATTGGAGATAAATGCAAAGCAATGAATATGGCCTTTGGTCTCTCGGTGTTCAACTCTTTAATTTTTGCACACATGTATACATACAGATCTTCAGCTACCAGCTATCATACAGACTAACCTTTCAAGACAGCGGACTCAACATTATTTATAGAAGACTTAGATTCCTCCACTAGTCTCCATAATGCTATAAACTCTTACCCTAATAATAAATATTTTAATACTATTAAGTTTCTTATGATAACCTCTAGCACATAGAGACACTAGTTAATTAGGTGTATTTTAAATTAATTTTATACAATGAATAGAAAAAATCTGAATTTTGCACTCTGAACCAGGATGTAAATTACTTGACAATATATTATGTGATATTGTCATTGATTTTGACAATAGTATATTGAATAAAATAGAATATCATTAGCTGCATCTTTATTTCTGTAGCAATTATGACTGATAGAACAAAATACTATAAGTCTGAATAGTTGGAACAGCAAACATCCATTTCTCATAATCCTAGAGACTATGCAATCCAACAATGTCAGAGTGGGTTAGAGCCCCATTTCCTATTTGAAGAGGAACCACCTTTATGCTGTATGTTCACATAAATGAGTCAGAGAATGCTCTTTATTCAAAACCCCTTGTTCCATCACAGATATTTACCATGATAACCTCACTTTATCTGCATTACCTCCCAAATATTTCACATGCTAATAACATTTATGTTTGTTAGGATTACAAGATATGCATTTGAAGAGAAACACTGAGTTAGAAACACTACTTTTCATACTCTTGAAAATTTGAAAATATGACATTTAAAATTTTACATGTTATTCACTTACATATTTCTTTTCAGTAGGTTGATCTGCATTAATTATAGCATTTCTGATGTTCTGGTCAAAATCTAATTGATTCATTTAAGTATCAGTTTTTTATCTGAATGATTAATATTACATAAAGAAAGCTTCAAAAATGATACTTAATATTAATGCAGTTGATTATAATTTAATATTTGATTTATATATTTTATATATTTATAAACATATATATATTTATATATTTTATTTATATAATTTAATATTTGATTATAACTTAATATTAATGCATATAATATTAATTTATATAATATATATTTATATATTTTATTTATATAATTTAATATTTGATTATAACTTAATATTAATGCAGTCAAATAAAGTATGGTTAAGTTGAAAAAAAAAGAAAAAAATTAACTTATATTTTTATAAAATAAAATATTTTTAAATGTCATTTGTTCCTCAAAAAGATTCAAATAATTTATAATATGTTTATATTATGTATTTCTATACTATAAGTTTATATTATAAATTCATACATATAGATATTCAGGATATATGATATACTTAAAATAAGAATGAATATTATATATTTATACTAAATATTATAGATTTATACTATATAATGAATATTATAGAATTATACTATATATTTAATATAGTTAATAATGATCAAGTATAGTTTATGAAATAAATTGTATTTTTGTTTTTTTTGTTGTTTTTTAATTTTTTTTAATTTTTAATTATGAGAATAAGATGCAAAGAAAGAGGACAAGGTAAAGTTACAGTGGAAGGACAATCACCCATAACATAGTTTTCAGAAGAAGTCCCCTTGCTGATATCTTAACTTTGAACTTTCAGCCAAAGAACATTAAGATAAATAAAACAGAATCCATGTACAATTACTTTGTCCCTCAAGTCCCCAGATTGTAACACATTATAATATTTCTTAACAGCACACAAAGCAATCTAAAGCCATAAAACTTACATAACTCCTTAACCATTAGAGGCATAGTATTTTTTACATTTCCATGTACATGCATATTAGCTTAAGTTAACCTCAAATTTTAAGTGGGTTTTTTTTAAGGATTAGAGTCAAAGGAGCACAGTAAAAACGGTTTTAAAGTGGCAATTGTTGTTTGCATAGGCCCACCAAAATATGAGGGGTATGGAAAGGAATCACCTTGGCCTAAATACAAAGAGACCCGACCCCTGGAGTTTCCTGGCATCAGACCAATTATAGGCTTCAGGCAAACTAGTTTGTCCAATCCAAGACATTGTCTGTAGTGCCAACACAGTTTTATTTTTCACACAGTCTCTGTTGTTGGTATCATGTTTCTGTATTAAATATCCTGGAATCTGCATATCCTACATTGAAGTCAGGATGTGGAGCGTCCTCTTGTTTCACCTCACCATTAAA
This sequence comes from Suncus etruscus, assembly GCF_024139225.1. Lineage (NCBI taxonomy): Eukaryota > Metazoa > Chordata > Mammalia > Eulipotyphla > Soricidae > Suncus > Suncus etruscus. Next base: position 50,547,673 of record NC_064864.1, on the reverse strand, counting down.
GGGCAATGCAGAGATCCCTGTCCTGTAAGCAGGTCGTTGTTGTTGTTAAGTCTTCTCAGTGTTAAGGGAAGTCTCTTTTGAGCAGGTTCATGTCTAAGCGGTGGTAGGGTCTTCCGTGGTAGAGGATTGCTTCCAGGTGATGTTATAGACAAACCTGGATGTTTCGTAGATGGCTTCCCTGGTTCAGGGGTGAATGGAAAATGCCCTTTCTTCTGAGACCTGTGCCAGATCGTTATGTCCATGTTCAGGGTGTAAGGTCCCTTTGCACTACAAGATTTGTGTGTTCCAATCTCTATTAGATAGGATCTTATATGTATATATAGTATTTTCCCTTTTTAATGTGTCTATGCAAAAAAGGAGCAATGCCACATGGCATTATTGGCGCATATGGGGGCCATAGGAACAAGTCCAACAATCCCCATGACATGGTTCAATCATAAGCATTAAACTGGGGGACTTTTTCAACAAAATTCCTGGTTGAACAGCTCATAAAGAGAAGATAAAAAGTGGTTAGAATCGTCACTATATAAGAGAATATTTAATAATAAGACTTATAGCTTTCAGAGAAAAAGCACAAAATATTCTAAAGAAATATGTGTCTAGTTTATGTCTTTTGAAACAGTCTGGGATTGTCACACACAATGCACGGCTTTGGTCTGTGATTAGGATTGTGCAGTACTAAAGTTACAAAGAGAAATGTGGGTTAGCGATGTTTGGGGGTGGTGAGAGAATTAAGGAGTAAAAATGAGCTTTGTAGGGGTGTGGGAAAGGGAAGAATACAAAATGGATATTCTGGATACGCAAAAAAACCATAAAGATAAGGGATACTCTTAATATATGCAGTGTACGCGGGGGCACTAGCCCCCGCGCTGTTTTCCATATGTGGACTAGTCAGAAATTGCCAGTGACAAACTGAGCGCAACAGAGCAAATCTCAGCACACCCCAAGTTAAGACCCACCATTTCTGGCCTCCTGAGCTGCGACCTCAGAAGGCCTGGAGGCGGAGGGCAGAAGAGGGGAAGGCTGGGGGCCTAAAAAGGCTCCCAGCGCACCCTAGTTAGGGAGAAGGCCTTCCACATGGGGTCTCCCCAAACTCCATGCAGTAGGAGCTAGCGTCCAGCTGAAGAGAGGATGAATAGAGAGCCGGAAGCCAGGATCTGCCCGCCCTATACCCTGTGCCCTTCCCACCCTAGAGTTGGGGGAAGACGGGGAAAGTTTGGGACCCCATCCAGGAGGGACCCCCGACCCCCACCTTGTCTGGCCACCTGGGCTGCCACCCCAGAAGGCCTGGAGGCTGGGGGCAGAAGAGGGGAAGGCTGGGGGCCTATCAAGGCTCCCAGCGCACCCAATTTAGGGAGAAGGCCATCCACATGGGGTCTCCCCAAACCCCATGCGGTAGGAGCTAGCCACCAGCTCAAGAGAGGATGGATAGAGCAATAAATTGTATTTTTGAATAGATTTTTTATGATCACAAAATACTGTGAAAATACTAATCTGAGATATATTATTAATAAAGAATATATGATTGTGTATGTTAAAATAATTAGGAATTTGAGCATGCATTCTATTCCTGAAGTTTTTTAGTTTTTCTAACACATTTATTTCTAGAGGGCCTTTGTTACATATTCTTCTAATTAAAATGATTCTTTTAATTAAATTTTGGAAGTAAAATATTCCTTAGAACAAACATAGCAGATAGGGATTTTGTCTTGCATATGGCTAAATGGGTTCTATCCCTGCACTTTTTATGGTCCCTCAAGTCCAAAAGAAATAAGACCTGAGTGCTGAGCTTGGGGTCAGATTTGAGTTCAGCCAGGTGTGGCCCTAACACCACAAAAAAACAAATATTTTCTTCATTTTATCAACTGTATTTGTTTTTTTGGTATTTATTTTAAAGTTCTGTTGAATCCAAGGCCTCCCTCATAGTTAATGAACATAATAGATGGCACCACGGTACTGTAAATCCTATAAAAAGTTTCTGACTTTTCTACCTTTTTACTTAATTCAAGTTTCCACCCTTCTTCTAAACACAGACACACACACACACTCACACACACAAACACACACAAATTTACAAGGGTTTGCAGCAACTGTGAATGGCAAAGATTAGCTCTCTTTGGGTGAATTTTTAAACATTTTGTAAATTTTATCCAGAAGGAAAACAAAATACACAAAAACTTTAGCAATTGCAGAGATCCCCTAGGGATGAACCTGGCAGCTGTTTTAACATCTGGCAAGTTATGCATCTTGTCAGCTCAGCAAAAGAGCTATACTCTGCTAAACATATCAGAAAACAAAAAGTGTGTCTGAATAAACTGTTGTATAACTTGTATAAGACAAATTGATCTAACAGTTTTCCTTCTTCACCTAGTTTATACCTATAAGCTGTCAGCAGGTGGGAGCTAAGACCTGGGCATGTTGTCAGGTCTCAATTGTTCTGAAGATCCCCACAAGGATTTCAGATTTGGGTGATAAAAATTCCTATGTTTTGTATTAATGCTAGTGGTCAAAACTTTTATAAAATAAATTATATTTGATAGAAGCAGAATGAAATACTACATGGTCAGTGAAAGAAAAGGACTCAGAAGATTTTATAGAAAATATATATTGAGGCAATAATATACATAGTTAATGAGAGAAAACTAAATGACTTTTCTATCATCACTACAATGTTTTTATAATAACTTCAAGGTAGCTTCAAGGTTATCATTCATTTATTCATGAATTATATATATATATGCCTATATATATTTATATATATTCCAGCTGGAGTATATGTTACTTTGTAGAAAGCTGAAAGGAGAAAGTTTTATGCAAAAAACTTCTAGGCAAAGTGAATAGTAATGCAAATGTCCTTAAACTATAGAAACATGGCAACTTGACTGAAAGAAGTGTGTGGCTGAAATTTTCAGGCATTATCGTCAAGACTTTAGACAAGCCATTTTTATCTCTATAATTAACCCCAAATATTGAAGCTTTAGACGATTTAAACAAGATAAAAAGTAATGACCTATTTTCATTTATTATTAATTATTCTGGCAGCTAAATGCAGATTCAGAGGGAATTTTTGTATAAGAAATATATGAGATTTCCTTGTCTATTTAAATTATAATACTTAAGAGATAATCTAATTATTTTAATCAAATATTAAATAGTTTAAAGAAACACTTTTACTGAGAATTGTGAATGGTAATTAGTGATTAGTATAGCAAGTGATTGTAAAGTATTGTATATATAAGTAAAAATGAAATATATAAACTGTACATATAAAATATTATCACAACTATTTGGTCTTTTATACATCTTGAATAAAATTTTATAGACAGTATATTGTGAAAATGTCTTAAAAACATATTTAGTATAAAATGAATTATTGTGTAATAGATAAAAATTATAGACCATAAGTCAAATTTAGCTCCTAACTTGATAATTAAGAAACTTTAGATCACACACCCCTTTACTTTTGTTTGTTTGTTTGTTTGTTTTGGACCACACCTGGTGACTCTCAGAGATTACTCCTGGCTATGTGCTCAGAAATCGCTCCTGGCTTGGGGACCATATGGGACCCGAGGGGATCGAACCGCGGTCTGTCCTAGGTTAGCTCACGCAAGGCCTTACCGCTTATGCCCCCACACACCCCTTTATTTTTAATCTACAGATTATTTTGAGCACCCAAAATTGTGATGGTAGCTACAGATTAAAATATTTCTATTAGATATTTTATAGAAATAAAATTTTATTATTCCTTATGGATATATATATATGAACCAATCTCAAAATGTCACTTCAGTTAATTAGAGCACTCTCCTCTATCTTTCAACATAGAAAATAACAAAATAGAATTGTGTGATTTTATTTTATTTCACATCTTTAAAAATCCCCAGTACATTAGATTTAAAAATGTTCTTATAGCTGTAAAATATTTAAAATAAAGAAAAGATTATCATTAGCTAGATTTATTGTTTAAAAATTTAAATACCACAAAGATTAAAAAAAATTTATACAGTTGCTGATGTTGATTTTGGATATCAAATTTTGAAAAGAGGGTCATGTATCTGACATGTTCGGATTTCAAAAATAATGCAAAATGTTACAATTAACAAAATCAAGGAACTTTAATGACTGTTTGAAGGTGTTCTGCTTCCAGAATTAGAAATGCTGCTAAATAAATTTACAGAGATGTTTCATTTACACCCACCTAGCAGAGAATTGATTTTTTCTATAGTATATAGTTGCTGAAATTTTCAGATGCTATCAAGATATCAGATAGTAAGAAATGAGAGACTAAATTTTTTCTTCAAAAAACCTTCTTATTATGAATGCTTATGAGAAAACCAAAATAGGCAAGGTTAAATTTTATTAGCATCTCAAAAAAATACAATTTGGGTTTGAATTAAGTTTTTGCCAAATGGTTTTTATGAAGCACAAAATTATCTCAGTGTGGGGAATAACCAACTGAAGTTATATATTCTTGTTAAAAATATTCTACTATGGTGCATTATTCATAGCAATTGGCTTTTTATTTTCCTTTGAACAACTGCATCTATATGTATTGAAAGAAGGTGTTAGCCTGGCTCACCTATCATTTCTGAAAACTGGCTAATGAAATGCACATCAAAAAGAACAAGTAGCCAGAGTTTGTTAAAGCTATGGAGATAAAGGAAGGCTCTTCCAGTACTGGTAGGAATGTTAGTTGGTTCAACCTTTTGGGAAAATAGTATAAACACTTCTCCTTTAAGGACACAAAAACTTTTTTGTTTTGCTCTTATTTTCATTTCAGCACTATTAACAATAGCTCAAATCTGGAAATATCACAGATGCCCACAGTAACAGTATAATAAAACTGATATATAAATGTACACAGTGGACTACTACTTGGCTGTAAAAAATGCAGTCATAACATATTTGAAATGCATATTTGATACTCCATGGATGGAACATTATGTTGAATAAAGTCAACCAGAAGAAATACAGAGAATAATCTTTTTCATGTGTGGAATATAAAAAACCATAGTAAGGAAACAACCCTGAAGGCCAGAAAAGCTGAATCTAAGAACTCAACTACTGAATGGAACTTACCGGGGAAGTGTGATGTGGGGAAATTATTGGAGGATATTGAACCAATGGTAGAGACTACGGTGAATAGTATTGTGTTAAAATACTGAATGCATAACCTCATAACGTTTATAGTCTATAAAATTGTTAGTCATAATGGCTAAATTTTTTAATTGTTAGAGCTGGAGAGATAGTTTAGTATGAACTTTATAAGTGGCCTTATCCAATTCAATATCTGATTTTGCATATGGTCCCATCTCCTGGAGTGAATTTCTTGAGTGCAGAGTCAGGAGTGAATTCAGGAAACAGCTGTATATGGCCCCAAAACAAAACAAAAATACTGGATTGATGTCCAGGAAAACGTGCAGAGGTTAAGTATATTCCTATCATGTGTGTGATCCAGATTCCACTTCCAGCACCACAGGTCTCACGCAGCACCATATTCTTGAGCCCTGACATTGGACTGATGTCTATTTGGCTGAGAATTTCTAGAATTTGTCTCCAGACCTCCTAAACATTATCTGTAAAAGCAGTTTAAAAGAAATATAAGAGAAGAATAATAAAATACTATAAATAATAAAGAATAGGCTATATACTTATTTCAATGAAAGTAGGTGATTTCTTCCTCAGATTTATGATAATTCTGTGCCATCAGATATTAATATTATTTATTAATATTATTTGCCATGTTCACATTGAAATTGAAAAGGAATTTACAAAGATTTACTTAGTAAATAGATTATTTCCTTATTTCCATTGTTTTCTTTCTTCATTTAACATGTAATATAAACCAAACTTGAAGATAAAAAGGTAAATTTAACTTTGATGTTTAATGTTCTTGCTTAATAAACTTCCAAGTGAAGAAAGTAGAGGGAGTGCAGATAGTTCTCTCCAGGTGATCGCTGAGTGCAGAGGCAAAAGTAAGCCCAGAGCAACACTGAGTGTAGCCTCAAAAGTCTAAAAGTAATCAAACCAAAAAACAAAAACTAAAACTAAAATCAAACAACCAAACCCCTCATGTTTTTAATATTATGAATAACATGAGTAATAAAGTCAGAAAGGTCAAGAAGAAAATTGTCTTTACTCATAAATCTCCCAATATATTATGAGAAGTGTTAGAAAGGGATGATAGTTCTAAGTTCTGTTGGAGGGTGGAGGCTGTCAGGAAACTTGGTAAACTTCTGTGGCCATTGAACCCTACAGAAGTTTGACACACTGGATTATTTTAGCTGATCTTTCCTGGGGCTCTTTCATCATTGCACCATGTCAGAAAGTTCCATGCTGATTAAATCAGTCATAAAGAAAGGGGTAGATACAGAATGGTCTCTCTCATAGGTGGAACTTAAAGATACACAGCAAAGTAGTAGCAAAGGTCCAAAAGTAACATAGTGGGAGAACTGATACACTTAATTGAGTGGATCGAGGGGATTAAAAGGGGGTGCTGTGGACCAAGATTTCTTTTTCTGAAACTTGATTTTCTTTATAGAAGTACTGCAAAAAGAAAGATTTCAGCTCGTATATCATAAAAGTGAAGATTAGGTTAAAAAAATAAAAGAAATAAGAAACTGTCTTGGCCAGACCCTGAAATAACAGATCCAGCAGAAGGATAAATATGATTTTTAACACATTTTAGAAGTAAAATTCTTAGGTCATAAAATATGAAGATACTTTAAAAATACTTTTCGGAGAGAATTCTTTTTATTTGTTTGTTTAGTTTTGTTTTGGGACCACACATGGTGGTGCTTAGGATTACTCCTGGCTCTGAATTCATACATCACTTCTGGCAGGCTCATAGGACCATATGGGATGCCAGGAATCAAACCTGGTCCATTCTGGGTCAGCCACATGCAGGGCAAATGTCCTACCACTGTGCTATTTCTCCAGCCCCTTCTTTTGGAAATCTTCATGGTGATAAATATAAAATGTAGTGGTTATAAGGAACTAGGGTTCTAGACACCACTAAAAACATTTCCTAGCTTATTCCAATGTTGAATTACTTAGTAATTATAGAGTCCTAGATGGTGGATGGAGTGGATGGGGGAGCCTTTCTGTACTTTCTTTGGCCTGGCGAGTCTGTAGGTATCAGAGTGACGGTGAGGAAATGATCCAGAGAGGTCATGAAGTTTTAGGAGACAAGGTTTTATTATAAGGCCCTAACCACCATGTACATGTCTTACATGGCTTCTCAGCTAACCTATAAAGCAGCCTTTTTCAGCTGTTCTGCATCTAGCCTGTCTTTCCTCTCTCCATTCTACATCCTTCTCCAAAGGCTTCCCCCTGAATCTCTCTTTCACCCCTCAGGCAACTCCTTTGTTACCTTCCATAGACCCCTCCCAAAAGTGGGCTGGTCTGACCATCAGGTAAGATTAACATTTTGTCCAGGGAGGGGTAATATTACAATTGTAATAATTCTTACCTTATCTCACCTAGACTGTTGGCTTAACACAATTCTTAATCCACATCATTTTGGCTTCAGCAGGATATTAAAAAGCAGTAATAAAAAGCAATAAAAATACTTTTCCAGAGTTTCATATTTTCTGTTTAAGATCCTTACTGGGTTAGCAATATGATGATAATGATAACACGTGAATATTTACTCTATACCAGGTCATTTGAACATACTTTATAGGTAGCAATATATAATACATAGACTAATCTGAAATAGGTATAACATTCTCATTTTACCTCTGAGTGAAGAATAGACATAAGGTATTATTTCCAAAAGTCATATAGCTAGTAAGTGGCAGAGCAAGGGTTCAAACTCTCTTCACTGTTAATGCCCTAAATGAATATGATAAACTGTTTGTAACATAATTAAGAAATACTGATTGATCTTCAGGCTTTTAAAATACTCTCATCTATGGTTGATTTAAAATGAATATTCTCCCTCTCTTATTCTGTTTGTTGAGCCTGGCTGCTAAGAAAAACTGGCCTTTACTTAATGTGTTTTTATATTTTAATCATGTTTTGCTTAATCTTTTTATGAGGCAAAATTGGTATGTAACATTGTGGGTTTGCCCTTGTTAAAGAAAAAAAAAACATTGACACTATTTAAAGCTATGAGAAGATTGTAAGACTGCTGGATAGAAGAGGCATTGGGTTCAGAGATCAGATTGGAATACTGTAAATCTCCAAAAGTCTTGAAGAGTATCTCAAGATAGATTTAAAGACAAGAAGTAGAAACTCAGTTTATGGGCAACTACTAAGAGGAGAGATAAAAGATAGGGGGATTCCTGCTAAATTGATCCAACAGAGTTATTTCTGAAAGTAGGCCAAGGACATAGAGGTCAATTATGGGAGATGACTAGATATTAATTTGGGGGGGGGCTAAAATGTTTTAGTAGTATTTTTTTCTTCCACTGAACTAAGCAGGCCAATAATGGGTTCTATTAGCAAAGTATGTTCAGAGGAGTAAGTCAAGAGAAGTGGTAAAAGTAAAAATGTTTGTGAGCTCCTTCTTTTGTTTAGGAAAAGGAGAAATATTTTTTCCTCTAATAGTTAAACAGTCATTTCTTATCATTTGTTTTCTGTTCTTTAAGGACCAACAAAATCTTATGTTGAGATTTAATCATGGATTATAATGGTTCGATGTTATAAATCATTAGATATTTAAAGAGGAATTTTGTGAAAATAAAATAAAATAAAGATTAGTAATTGGCTTTGATTAGAAACCCAGTTGCCAAGTTTTGGCGATTGCAGAGATGCACAGATGTTTGGATTAAAGAATCTTATGGTTGATTTAGAACATACAGTGGCAATCTGATGGATTTCCTGGTTTTCAATTTAAATTTTTTTTGGATGGTATAAGCATCAGTGGTATAGTTATTTATTTTTCCTGAATAAGAGAATGAGATAAAGGACGTTCTGTGACCTTCCTAGTGCACCAGATAGCACAAGGCAAGAAGCTTATCCTTACACATGTGCTGCAGTGGTTTATTTGAAGTTGATATCAAGTTATTCAACTTTAGTTTTCAGAGCATATTAGATATGGGGGAGAAGGTCAGCTATAGCAAAACAGGGTTAGATTAGCAGTTTCATGATCCCATCTGCTTTTCTACCTAAGACTTGAAAATTCTTTCTAGTGGTATTGTCACACAATTATTTAAGTTATTACATTAGATGCACTTGCCTAAAACACCTGTAATCATTTCATGATGTCAAATATTTATACAAATTATATTAAAATCAATTTTTGGATTTTATATTTTTAGGTTTATATTTTTAAGTTATTACATTAGATGCACTTGCCTAAAACACCTGTAATCATTTCATGATGTCAAATATTTATACAAATTATATTAAAATCAATTTTTGGATTTTATATTTTTAGGTTTATATTTTTAAGTTATTACATTAGATGCACTTGCCTAAAACACCTGTAATCATTTCATGATGTCAAATATTTATACAAATTATATTAAAATCAATTTTTGGATTTTATATTTTTAGGAGTTTTAGAATATTTGACTTAAAAGGACTTATGTGTATCTAGAGAGTCAAACAGAACTCTTCTATAATATGTTTAGAATATGGTTATTATAGTAATATTCATATTATTAGAGTAATATCAAGATAAATAAATACCACACATATATATGTAAAAATATAAACGTAATCACAGTGTCTTTCATCATAAAATCTTTGCTATGTTTCAGGCATAAAGTAATAGTTGGTTTTCATCTTTGTCCTAATTTGAAATAAAACAAGTTAACTGCGGAATATGGTTTTTAGGAGGTATGGATCACATTTGTGTGTTAGGGGGTTACTCCTCACTCTGTACATAGAGCTAATCTTGATGATGTTTGGGTACAGTCTGGTACAGGCAATTGAACTGAGTCAACCACAAGCATGGCAAGAAGCTTACCCTCTACTATCTCTCTATTCACCTGTTGATATAAAGACTCAAGTTTTTACCAATATGTGTGGAGGAGAAATAATATTTGTGCCCAGTTATTTGAAGGAATTTTAGAAACCCTAAAGAGGACATAAAAAGAATAAGAGCTCCTAAAATTCAAATGATCACAAATGGCAATTTATAAAGTAGGAAGTAGAAGGTGGGTATGAAAGGTAGATTGCATCAAAGGAATTTTCAGAAAACAGTAATAAGGCCAAATAAAGTAAAATATTAGGCAGTCACTGTAGAAACAGTAAAAATACATTTTAAAAGAAGTCTATTTTGGAATGATATAAACATTCTACATTAGTTGTACTAAAATCAGTCAACAATAAATATATCAGAGTTGGTTGCAGAGCACAGTTAGCAGCATTTGAAAAGAGGGCGCTCAGGGTCATCTGAGAAGCTTTTCATTAATTGGACCTAGAAACCAAAGAAGCTTGGGAGTTTCATCTGTTCCCCAGAAACTTTTCAGAAACGAAATATTTTCTTATCGTGTTTTCAAAGAAGCACAGATATCTAGAGACCTGATTCTGAGGTGGAACTCACCAGTTAATCCTTGAATAATTAGTCCTAAGTGAAGACATAGTCTTCTAAATTATGTCCTTCAAGTCATGGTTGAGAGGTATAGGGTCCCAGTTGAGAATCTAATTTGGACACCATAAAAGTTGACACTTACTTAAAATAGTAAAAGCATCTTTATTCAATACTATTTAATTTTAAAGTATTGTAAGAGAAGAGTGAGAATAGATGAGCTACTCTCCACAAATAAGCAGTACTTTCTGGCAAGGAAAACATTGGGCAGTTATTGAGAAGACATATGAAAGGCTTCTTGCTAACTAATTAATTTTATACTGATCTAATAGTATTTGTAGTAGGACAAAACTTAAAACATCAAAAGTAAGGAACTCAATTACTTATTAGTAGTGATCAAATACCAAGGAAGGGAATAGGAATTCTTAATAAACTGTCATCTGTAACCAGTTTTATATAAAAATATTCTTGATAAGTATTATTAAAATTATTACTTTAACTATTATTATAGGCTTGATACTCCCTTAAAAAGGAGTGGGGTCCTCACTAAGAATGTGTTTTGGTTTCCTCATCTTTAAAATGGGGTCATTAGCAACTTTGTTTCATTAACAAATTTTAAATATATTAATAATTTAATAGAATAATATTTAATTTAATGTCATAGTGATAGTGGAGCGGGTAGAGCACTTGCTTTTTTTAGACAGTGAGCCTGGGTTCTTTTCCGTGAGCCTGCCAGCTATGAGCCCTTACACTACTACATGTGGCTCAAACTCTATACAAAGTATTTAGAGTAAGTATTCATAATCCTAACTCAACATTTTTAAGATACGTATCCTGACCTACAAGAAATGCGTTAGTACTACTACTGATATTTAGTTTGGACTCTATTCTTATTGTACTTTTTTCATTTGTGATGACTTCGAAAGTGAAAATATTAACTATAAAATAATTTCCTTTTTCTATAAGAGGTTTGAGAAATGCCAGTTAGAGATAGACTTTAGAAACCATTTGAATATTAATTTTACTTCTGGATAAGAAAATGGTGAACTTAGGTTAAAAACCACAACACAGCTAATACTCAGTCTATTGTGTTTTTCTTTTCTTCTTTTTTGCAATGTTTATTTTATATGTTCTATAGAAATAAAATAAAACACGTTTGCTATAAATACCTTTATGCAGTTCCAGTGATTATAATATTTATTTTGAACTGTTTTTTAGGGAGTACTAAGAATCTTTTATTCTTTAAATTGTTCTCACCTAAACATTTCATTTGGTAAAGTATTAATTATGTATATCCTAAGACATATTTTTAAAAAATTGAGAAATTACTGTACCAGTCACTGAGAATGAAATTCTAAGTCCATCGACTATTATTTTTTCTATATTGCTCAAATAGCATTTAGCTCTAATAGTCAGTCCAGCACTAACAATGAGCTTGTCCTTTTCCCCTTAATCAGCTAGAAGTAATGGCAGCTGGTGTTCACAGTTTTAGTTACTAATTTATGAGCGTACATAATCACAGATGTATTTTAAATTTCATTTTAATAAAGGTTATTTTAAAATATCTAAAGGGTAGATTCTCTGAGTAATACCAATTAAGGATTTTATTGAACTTAGATTTAAAACATTCTGCATGCTTCTTTTTTCTAGAGTGATTGATAACATATAATCCAAGACTAAAAAGGACATGTGTTTTTTGATGTCCAAATGAACAAAACATTAACTTTACAGGATTATCGCCTTTCAAAAATATTTTTGTTACTATCAGCTTATATATATAATATATATATAAATTTTCTTTCTGGATGATACTTTATTCTCTTTACAATTTGCATTTTCTTTACAGCTCTTTTTCACTCAAACTTGAAAACAATTTTTGATCTCAAATTCTTAATTATCTATTGAAACGTCTTGATCTCTTTTTCACAGAAGATTCTTAACAAGGAAAAAAGTAAAGATTGATATATTTAACTGAACAATTCGAAGTCCTTGATGAATTTAATGTGATCATAGACATTTAACAAAGCTTTTGTATTTGACTGTCCTTTTATGCCACATGGGGATTTTTTGGTTTATTGATGTCACTGGTGGCTTTGGTGAAAATCATATGATAATAGATATAAAATCAGTTTAGACATGAATATGCATTCAAAATGCAGGTTATTGTCTCATCACAAAGATTCTGAGGAGGTACTTTTGATTTCTTGGAAGAAATATATAAATCAATACTGAACAAGCAATGTAAGTTCTGATGACCTTATCCCTTACAAGTAATATATTAGAAAGGGGATACTGTTCAAAAGTTGAACCTTTGCTTTCATTGTACTTTCAAACTAGAAATTTCCATCATTCTTTGTTTATATTCTTGTCCTCAAGGCTATAACCCATGACTTCTTTCAAAAACAGCCCTCCTCACTACACAGATGTTTGGGATTAAAGATTAAAAAATCTTTATCATGCACATTTAAGTTATTTAAAGAGGCTATCTAATTTAGGAATCCATGTTACTGAAAATTAACTTTTACTTGTAAGGCATATTAGTAGTTCATTTGTGGAAAAGATGTTATTGTAGTGTCATTTTTTGAGGGACAATGCAGATCCAGAACAGGGAATAACATCAAGTAGAACTAACTTCCTTCCTTCCCTCCTTCCCTCCTTCCCTCCTTCCTTCCCTCCTTCCTTCCTTCCTTCCTTCCTTCTTCCTTCCTTCGTCCCTCCCTTCCTCCCTCCTTTCTTCCCTCCTTCCTTTCCTTCTTCCTCCTTCCTTCCTTTCTTCCTTCCTTCCTCCTTATTTTCTTCCTTCCACCCTCCTTCCCACCCTCTTCTTTTTTTTTAGATCACTAGTTCTCACTGAATTCACTATTATTCATCAATTCATCAAATGTGTACTTGGTCATGTTTGAACTGTAATGAATGTAGGTGAAAAATGTTATTGCTTTCTTCCAGGAAGTCATGTAGTTTGAGAATATAAACATTAAATAAAATGAATTATATATTAGTGATGAGTTCAATAAAGAAAATAGTCAAGAAGCACTAACATCCAGGGCACAAAATGTGGAAGTGTGTAGCAACAGAGGGATGGTGGATGTGTATATGAATGTGTGTGTGTGTGTGTGTGTGTGTGTGTGTGTGGTGCACACATGATGTGCTCAAAAGTTCCTTCAAGTTCTGTGCTCAGAGATCACTCCTAAAAGTTCAGTAGTTTATGTGTAGTGCTCATGAATGGAACCTGGGTTAGCTCCATCCTAGGCAAAAACCTCACCCATTGCTCTGCTTCTCTCTCTCTCTCTTTCTTTCTCTCTCTCTCTCCCTCTCTCCCTCTCTCACACTCTCTCTCTTCCCCCCTCTCTCTCCAGTCCCTACAATTTTAAATTAGGTGTTTAGAAAAATGAAAATTTGTGACACACACAGCTGCTAAAGTAGTGCATCTCTTATGTATTCCCTGTTAATGGTAAATGCTCTTGTAGACAGGTAGCACTCAGAAGACTGAAGTAGAGATAGGGTGTAGAGGAAAAATTATAAGAAGGAAAAATTATGTGTGTCTTTTATTTATTTTTGGCCATACCCAGTGATGATCAGGGATTACTCCTGGCTTTGTATTCAGAAATCACTCCTGGCGGGCTTGGGTGACCATATAGATTGCCTGGGATTGAAATTCTCTGTCCCCAAGTTGTGTGTTTTGTAGCAAGAGATGTGCAGTTGGATAACTGGACAATTGTCTTAGAAAATACAGTAAGGATATCAGGAATCAGGGGTTGAATAAGGGAGAAGTTATGTCATAATGTAATCACAAGAAAACCAAATACTTTCATATGAAGGTCTTGAATTAAACTTCTAGAGCTGTTCCAAATAGAGGCAAATAGTCTGGACTTGTGTACTTTTGCATCACACAGTCATTGATGGAAAGCTGCTACTGGAATCAAACTTCAAACCCAGTGAGTCAACACTCTTTGTAGGAAAGAGATTAAGTTATGAGTTATTAGCCCTCCACACTCCAAGAAGCTGGAGAAATGAGTGGGGGGATGAGTTGGATAAAAGAGTGTCTTTTTTTCTGAAGACAATAAATAATATAGATATAGTATTTAATTCAGGAAAATATTGAGATGTTGAAATTTTCTTTTTATAACATTTGCATCATTTTGTACTTTATCATTACATTAGATTTCAAGAATATACATAGAAGGTTATATGAGCTTACATAACTCTTAAGAGCAACATCAAATTTAACAAAGCAACAGATTGAAGTTATATTGTATTATACCTATTTGAAATATGAAGACATGGAAAGTTGTTCAAACCTGAAACATGTTTAGACTAAATCATGCTTATTAGTAATAACTATAGCAAAAAGAAATTAAAGTAGAAAGTAAAAATGTACTGGAAAAATTTAAATGAAAGAAACACTGTTGTACTGTTTGCAAAAAGTCAGTACAACAATAAAAGTAAATAATGAAAACACAAAAAAAATTGTAACCCATTTACTGATATAACAAATACAAAAAGAATAATAAGTAAAGCAATGACTAGAAAGACTAATAAAAATTTCAGAAGAAATAAATGATATTGAAAACAAAAAAGTAGAGAATACAAAAAAATTATTGACAAAAGTCACTTAAAATTAAGAGCCTTTTTTTTTTTTTGTAGTTTTGCTGAGTAGGGGGCAAACCAAGCAGTAGTCAGGGACCTGGGGTATTTTTGCCTTTATAATCTTTTGCCAATAGATCCAGATGTCAATGGAAGGGTGAGAGGATGTGATGTTTTCTTTTGCTTTTTTTGTTTGTTTGTTTGTTTTTGGGTCAGACTCGGCAGTGCTCAGGGTTACTCCTGACTCTATGCTCAGAAATCGCTCCTGGCAGGCACAGGGGACCCTATGGAATGCCGGGATTCGAACCACCTTCCTTCTGTATGAAAGGCAAATGCCTTACCTCCATGCTATCAGATGCCACAGTAACATGAATCACCAGGGCCAACTGGTATTGTTAGGTGATAAATACTGTAGGGATACAGTACAGGGTTTAAATAAAGTTATTAAATACAAACACAAAGAAATTTCTGTGTGATCCCTCTGGCCCTTGAGAGCTATTTTTTATAGAAAATAAAATTTATAAAACTTTTATATTGAATCTTACAACGATGTGAGAAGACTGTAACATGGAATCAGAAATGGAAGAGGAAAAATTAAAACCCACATATTGAAAATAATGAAGAATATAAAAGGCTACTATGAATAACCATATGCCAGGAATAACTGGTTTTTAAATATAAAAGAAATGCATTTTTAGGAAAGTACTGCTCAACAAGAATAAAATCAGTTAGAAAACCTAACCAATAGCATGTAACACACTGAAACAAAAATTATAAAAAAAAACTTTCCCTAAACCAAGTCCTGGTCTATATGACCTTAGCAATAAATTTTATCAATTAAATTTTTAGTTAACTTGTTTTATTGGAGCCTCAACCAATAGTGCTCAGGAATTATTCCTGGCTCTGTCATCAGGGATCATGTCTGACATTGCTAAGAGCACTGGCACTGAATTTAGGTAGACTATTTGGAAGGCAAGTACTGTAAACTACTTCATTGGCTCAAAACTTTTACTGGGTTGATGTGGGCTAAGGTTAGGTTTGGGTCACTCCTAGCTATTCTGTGTCTTATTTCTGGCTCTTTAATTAGGGCTGACTCCTGGCCCTTCTTGGGAACTACATACATAAAATGGTGTGGATTAAACCAGGATTAGTGGAGAGCAAGAAAAGCAAGCACCTTAATCTCTTTAAAATAACTTAAATTTACTTTAATGAGATATTTTTTAATTTAATGAGATATTTTAAAATATCTGGATTGAGTAAGAAGTGGCTGACTGTGGGGATTGCCAGGTGAAGTGCTGATTGCTTCACCTGTGGAGTCTCCACCCTGCTGTGCTTCTTCTGAGGAAACTGAGGACCTGAAGGGAGCCCTGTCCTATGCTTCTCTGTATTTTCTGAATCCTTGAAGCTCTCCTCAGTGCCCTGGGAAGCGAACTCCAAAAAAACTGCATTTTGAAGCTACCCAGCGAGCCAGTGAGTAAGAAATGGCTGACTGTGGGGATTGCCAGGTGAAGTGCTGATCGCTTCACATGCAGAGTCTCTGCCCTGCTGTGCTCCTTCTGAGGAAACTAAGGACCTGAAGGGAGCGCTGTCCTATGCTTCTCTGTCTTTTCTGAATCCTTGAAGCTCTCCTCAGAGCCCTGGGAAGCGAATCCCCCAAAAACTGCATTCTGAAGCTACCCAGCGAGCGAGTGAGTAAGTAAGAAATGGCTGACTGTGGGGATTGTCAAGTGAGGTAATAATTGCTTCACATGCGTAGTCTCTGCCCTGCTGTGCTTCTTCTGAGGAAACTGAGGACCTGAAGGGAGCCCTGTCCTGTGCTTCTCTGTCTTTTCTGAATCTGTGAAGCTCTCCTCAGAGCCCTGAGAAGCGAACCCCCCCAAAACTACATTCTGAAGCTACCCAGCGAGCGAGTGAGTAAGTAAGAAATGGCTGACTTTACAAGCCCAGAAAGGGGAAGCCGCTGAACTCTGCTGGAACTCAGATGCCAGCACCCCTATCTGCCTGTCTTCTGTGCTGTGCTCCATTTTCGGCCTGATTTCATCCTGTGTGTGGCTCATCTGCAGACGGCTCGCCTTCCCTGGATCCTTCCCTGGAGGTGAGTTTACAAGCCCAGAAAAGGTGGAGCCAGAGGAGCACGGCTGTGATATGGAGATTCCTCCAAAAACTGGAAATCGAGCTCCCATACGACCCAGCTGTACCACTCCTAGGTATATACCCTAGGAACACAAAAATGCAATACAAAAATCCCTTCCTTACACCTATATTCATTGCAGCACTATTTACCATAGCAAGACTCTGGAAACAGCCAAGATACCCTTCAATAGATGAATGGCTGAAGAAACTGTGGTACATATACACAATGGAATATTATGCAGCTGTCAGGAGAGATGAAGTCATGAAATTTTCCTATACATGGATATACATGGAATCTATTATGCTGAGTGAAATAAGTCAGAGAGAGAAAGACGCAGAATGGTCTCACTCATCTATGGGTTTGAAGAAAAATGGAAGACATTCTTGCAATAATAATTTTCAGACACAAAAGAGAAAAAAGCTGGAAGTTACAGCTCACCTCATGAAGCTCACCACAAACAGGGATGAATTTATTTAGAGAAATAATTACGTTTTGAACTATCCTAATAATGAGAATATACAAGAGAAACAGAAAGCCTGTCTAGAGTACAGGCAGGGGTCAGGTGGGGAGGAGGGAGATTTGGGACATTGATGATGGGAATGTTGCACTGGTGATGGGTGGTTTTCTTTACATGACTGAAACCCAAACAAGATCATGTATGTAATAAAGTTGTTTAAGTAAAAAAAATATCTAAGGAAAAATATTATAAAACAATTTTTGTTTTGTTTTGGGCCACACCCAGTGGTGATCAGGAGTAATTCCTGGCTCTGCACTCAGAAATCACTACTTACAGTTCTCAGGAGATCATATAGAATGCCAGGGATCAAACCCAGTTCTGCCATATATAAGGCCAATGCCTTACCTGTTCTATCTCTCCAGTTCCTTAAAACCATTTTTTCACAAGAATCAATTATGAACTTGATTTTAAACAAACTATAGCAAGCATAACCCCACACACACATACACACCGTACATACTAATATGAACACAGAAATTCTCAATCCCATTCTAACAAATAAAATATGATTATAAATAAAAATAGCATAATCTAGAGGTTCCTAAAGCTATTTATCTAATGCTCCTTTTCATGAAAATACAGACACATGCATAGTGCCTCATGAAAGGTTACCTTTGTGAGGATTTGGATTTAGAATTAACTGTAACCTAAATGGTTTTTAATTAATTAATTAATTTTGGTTTTGGGGACACAACTGGAAGTGCTTAGGAGTTCTTCCTGGTTCTTTGCAAAGAAATCACTCCTGACAAGCTCAGGGGGACCATGTAGGATGCTGGGAATCAAACCTGGGTCTGTCCTGGTCAACCGTGCTTAAGGCAAAAGTCCTTCTGCTGTGCTATTACTCAGGCCCCTATAACCTAAATGTTGATATTAGAATATGATGTGCCTTTGCTTAAAGATAGATAGCATTGCTTTGACTTCTGTACTCTGCTTTCTTGAGGAAGTTAACTGCTGTTTTGCTTCAGTAAACCTAGCTTTGCTGTGAGCCTAAATACAGCCACGACAGGCTCTATTTTTAAGGTACAAAGACTAGGTCCAGAAATACAGCCAGATCCTGGAACCAGACCCTGGAGATAAATACATCCACATAAAGCTAAACAGCAGCTGACAGAAGGCCAGATGACAACTGCACCTGGATCTGTAACAAAGGAAAGATAGCAAGATGACACCGCACACTGGATCTAGGGGTGTGCAGCCCACTCAGCCATCTGTCTGATGCTACATTTGAACTACAACCAATCCTAGCCCAATCTTGTACTAAGGACCAATACTTTTAAAAGATCAATACCCAAAGCAGAGACTCCCTGTACTGAGCCCAAGGTACCTTTTAATTTGGTTTGTGAGCCATTATAGGGGTCCTCATTTCTTAGGAGATGTTGGACCCCAGCATGCTGGAATAAACCCTTTGCTTTTACATTAATGTCTGTCTCCCTGGTTGTCTTTTGGTGTCAAATCCTGAGTTCTCCAGACTTAACTCCTTATTTAGAGAAGAAACATAAAATGCTTCCCTATTGAACCCAAGACTAATAATGGCTCCTCCCTCTGTCTCATTCCATTGCTTCTATAAAGGAGCAGTATTGTCTAATTCAGTAAACACTAATAAATATGCAAAAACAACATTTATATATATTAGTCAAATAATCTAAGAGTATCCAATAAAAAAGAAAAAAATTATCTTTATTATGTATCAATTGAAAAACATTCCATGTATTAAAATTAAAGATGTTTGCAGACTCGGTCTCAACATCATAGGAAATAAAATAAGTATAAACAACTTTGGCTCCAATCAGCGTAAAAGTTTTTATATAGAAAATATATTGGGGGCCGGACGGTGGCGCTGGAGGTAAGGTGCCTGCCTTATCTGCGCTAGCCTAGGACGGACCGCGGTTCGATCCCCCGGCATCCCATATGGTCCCCCAAGCCAGGAGCGACTTCTGAGCGCATAGCCAGGAGTAACCCCTGAGCGTCACCGGGTGTGGCCCAAAAACCAAAAAAAAAAAAAAAAAAAAAAAAAAAAAAAAAAAGAAAATATATTATAAACAGAATTTTTTTAAATTCTGAGTGGGAAAGAGTAATTGAATATTGCATATTTGATAATTATTTAATATCTAAGTACCATAAAAGACTTATGCAATTAAGCAAGCAAAAACAAAAATCAAAAATCCTAGACCTGTGTAGGGTTCCAGAGTAGGACAAGACCACACAACTGGAATAAAGTTAATCCATCTGCCAACAACACCCTCCAACCTGGCCAGCCAGGGCTATCCCCTGAAGGAGATGAACCCCCGCCTAAGGTCATGAGGAAGATTATATAGGGAAGGGACAGAGAGGTTCTATCTTTCTGATGATCCTTAACATGATTGGTTCTTTTCTAGGGGTACCTCCCTTGTCTTTCCCTGATAGGTTACCTGGTCTGGCCAGGTAGATTGGGGCGAGGTCTATGGAAATAGGCTTGTGAAGCCCCAGCATGTGGCCTATACCATGTGGTCCTTATAAAATGGTGTCTCACCCTGCTCAGAACCTAAGAAGAAGTCTGCCATGTGATTTTTACAAAATGGTATCCCTCCTTGTTCAGAATTCAGGTCTCAACAACCTCAGTAAGGTCTAGGACTGACTTTGCCTTTCTTGCCTGAGTAGGGCCCACAGTCCTAGATCTTTCCAGTTACTTCCATGATGGTAGAGATGAGCACATTCCCTTCATATGTTGCTGCCTTTCTCCTCTTCACTTCATTTAAGTCCATTGGCATCACAGGCATCAGGCTACTGTTTGACCTGGCACCACCTCATATGCCCAAAGTGACCTTATCAGCACTGACATTGGTGGAATCAGGCCTCATAATAAAAACCTGTGATCTCTTTTCTTTTCAGCCA
The DNA here is from genome assembly GCF_024139225.1 of Suncus etruscus. Lineage (NCBI taxonomy): Eukaryota > Metazoa > Chordata > Mammalia > Eulipotyphla > Soricidae > Suncus > Suncus etruscus. The sequence goes on along the minus strand of NC_064864.1, from coordinate 50,527,084 downwards.
TGTATGTGGAAGAGTATTTCAACTAAAAGGGGCCATGTAAAGTGCCTCAAACAAATGTGCTTCACCCCGATAAAGCAACGAAAGGGAAAATATAAAAGAGTAAAATTAAAAGGGCAAAATAAAAGATTTATTAAATTCGGTGATAAAGATAAATATTAATGACAGTCTCCACTTTCTCTTCTAAAAGTAATTTATTACAATTATTTCAAGAGCTGACTCAAGCTCATCAATTACTTCTCAGTTGAAATTTGGAGACTGTGAAGTCTTTGAGGCTTTCAAATATAAAGGAGTAAGGTAAAATGTCATACATACCTCTTATGTTAGCAGGAAGACTTCTAGAACTATAACCAAAATCAGCCTTCACCTATTTCTTGAGGTCATGTAAAGGTAAAAGTCAACATTTCCACTCTAATGTTCTGTGCCACTTAAGGTTCCTGAATTTTCTTTGAAAGCACTGCACTCAGGTACTCTCCTCATTTTTAGATAAGGCTAACTCCAGCCCTTGGTCAGCCCCAAGGCACAGTTTGTTCTGTTTGTTTAAAGAGTACAAAGTTAAGAAACTGAGACACATACTATTCTCAGGTTTAAATCTGTACAAAGCTTTGCAAAATAATCGTAAAACTCATCCTTCCATGAAACTAGTGAGCAGTTGCTGAGAGGACACAGGAGGAAACCAGTCTGGCAGCTATTTTGACACCCTAAGAGCCTTTGGCTTCACTTCAATATTTTAATCCCCTCCTTGACCCTATAGTCAGGCTTCTTCTCCCAACCCTAGAGAAGGAACAATATTAACCCCTTTAGGCAAATGGACTGTTTTATTAGCACTATTTACCTTCTCCATTCTTTAATCATTGAATAGTTTTCCGAGGCTCTAAAGTTCCTTTTCTGCTGGGTATAATTTTGTGTATAATTTGAAAGGACACATTTAAGAGGCTCTCCAATAACAAGTCCTCTCATTTTCAGGTAACGGTAATTCTATCCTTAGAAGTATTTGATAAACCATGATAAATCAGTTGCTCTCTCTTAAAAATAGAGAGAGCCAGGGTGGCTGGATTGATAGCACAGCAGGTAAGGCATTTGCCTAGTATGCATTAGACCTGAGTTCAATCCCTTGCATTCCATATAGTCCTGCCATAAGTGATTTTTGAGTACAGTGCCAGGAATAATACCCAAACACTGCCAGATGTGGCCCCAAACCAAAACGAAAACCAAACAAAAAGGACAGACCTCCTTATTGAAACATAGATTTTCTTGTTATTCCTTCTTGCTACAACTACTACAAATCCATTAAAACCACCACCATCTCTTAGATCAGAGAGATAGTTCAAATAACTGAGTTTATGTTTTCTAAAACAGAAGGCCTGGGTTTAAACCTCACACCACATATTTTCTCCAAGCACAGAACTTCTGAACACTGATGTGATCATCCCAAAATTCAAATCACCACCTCTCTTTCCAGGAATAAACACAGATATAAATCTTAAGATATTTGCACAGATGCTATGGTAGCCCTTGTGGGACTTGACTAAAAAATAATGTAGCAATCATCCTATCATAAACAATTGAGTGTTTATAACTTTTGACTGCTATAATAATATGAAAAATGTATTCTCATATACTTTTGAGATGATTTCCTGAAGTTTTTGAAGACTGTATACTTATGAGAGGCTATTTTGGTAGAAAAATATTATATATCTTGTTCTGTACATGATATTGAAGATATTTTTGTTTCTATATTAATTTTACTTACTCCCCATAGGGTAAGAGAATTTCAATCTTTGCCTTTTTCAGATTTTTAAAAGAAAAATTTATTTTTCTTTTTATTATTTTATTTTTATTTATTTTATTATTTTATTTATTATTATATTTATTTAGTTTATTATTTTATTATTTTTATTTATTATTTTTATTATTTTATTATTCTTTTTATTTAATTTTTCAGTCTACGAGTAAAAATGACTATGTTGGCCATTTATATTTTCAGAATTTGTAGAATATGTAAAATTTTATTATTTAACTTCTTATCCTAGTGGTGATTTATATGACCTGAAAAAAAACAGGTTTATGTATTTAGAATACACATGTTGATCTTCTGTATCAATATGTTTTTCTTACATGTTATTTAATTTAGTTATTAATTTATCTTTAATTTAGTTAATCCATCTTATATAAAGTGTACCATTATGTAATCATTTTAATCCATCGTCCTTATATTATATTTTATGTTTATGCCTTTCTATTTATTTTATATCTAATAAATTTATTTATTGATCTTATTTATTTTATATCTAACACTTTGTTTAATATTTACATTTATATGTTCAATATATCTATAAATTACTTTTAGAGTATCATATTATAAATAAATTGATGTTAGAGGATAACTAATTTAGACTTATTTATTATATGATATCACATATAAAACCATTCAATATTTTTGTTAGGTAATATGATCAAGTATTAAAATACTCAGAATTATTTTTCCCTCTGATTACTATTCTGTTCATCCTCATTTTGCTGGTATCTGTGAAGTACCAAAATAATGTTATACATTTTGATAATAGGATAAGTTTCCTTTATCCTGTAAAGGATAAAGTTTCTATATTTATTCTGCAAACCATTTTAATTATTCTTGATATTATGGTGTAAGATAGCAAGTTATATAAATACATAAATAGTAGATAGTAAAAGAACATAAATACAGATTAGTGAAATTTTGTGAAGTATACTTGTTGAAATTTTATGTATATCTTTTGGCCTAATTCAGTAGTTACATCAGGAAAACAAAAGTAACATAAATTTATCATATGACCATTTATATAATATAGTTATTATATATATTTTTTGGGGGGAGACATTTGGGCAAACCTGGTAGTACACAGGTGTAACTCTTTTCTCTGTGCTCATAAATCACTCCTAACAGGCTTGGGGAACCTTTATGGGACACTGGAGCTTGAACTCGCTTCAGTCCCAGGTTGGCCATATGCAAGGCAAATGCCTTACCTCTGTGCTATTGCTCCAGACCTGTAGGTATTATATTTATCAGTAGTTATAAAAAGTAAAGTATGTTTTTAGAGACATTCAAGAGCACTTATTTTCCATATTGTAATAGTGTAAACTAAAATCAGTCCTACTCTCTAAGACAAGATGATCATTCTATTTTCCAGGTCATAATTAAGTGCCCTATCTTTTCATTAATGTGTATCCATCAATAATATTTTGCAATTTTATATATATATAATAGCTTGCACATTTTTGTTAGGATTAATTCTGTGTACTTTATTTATATAAATTTTAGTTATTCTGAATGTGACATTTCTTTTTAGAAATTATAGGCATTATACTGGTAGTGTTAAGTGACTAATCTAGTGTCAACATTCTTTCCTGCAGTATACTTAAGTGTTTAAAAGTATATATGCTGAACAAATGGGTATCATATGTACTACATGTCTTTAATAAATGTTTTATGGTTGGAGAAGTGAATGACTGTATTTCATTTATTTTTGATGTCTAACTTTAAAAAGTCCTTGTGGTCCAAGTCTCGTTGCTGTTACCCAATCTATCAAATTAACTTGGTGGGAAATTAAAGTACTCAGGGTTTGTCATGGGCTATTGATCTTTTGACTGCAGTGTGGATGAAACTGAACTAAAGATAAGTAGATGGGTTTCTTTTGTGATACTTCTTAAACTTGATTCAGGTCTCAAGTTCTGCAGCATCAATAGTACCTGCTGCCTTAATGGATTCTCTATGCTGATTTCTTTTTTCCTAAGAATTAAATATTTAGAAGTTGCCACACTGCCCATCAAGGACAGACTGAAAAAGAAATGAACTGAACATGAAAGTGCAAACTCTAAACTTTTAGATGTTTACTTAAGTTATTTATGCCAATGTATTTTTTCCAGATTTATTTTATATTGGCTTTATGACAACAATTGGTTCTATCTTCCTCTGGAAAGACCTGTCTACCTGTCAGTTTTGACTCAAAATTTCTTTTAGAGCATGAATGGCTTTAATGAGGGACGAAATGCACAGTTTAGAGGGAGATTTGAATGTTCTGTTAAAATAAAATTGTAAGTAAATTTTATTTTTTATTCTAAATAGGGTTATTCTAAATGTCTCTTCAAGGTTAGACAAAGCTCTTTAGGTTTCTATGAAGTTTTTATATTAACATAGTATTCTTTAGGGTACTAACTGTAATGTACTCAGGTTATAGATTGTTTACCAATATTGTAAAATATTTTGAAAATAGAAAGTTTTTGCTTTTTCTATTCAACTTTTCCTGTCTCAGGGAGGTCAAATTGTCACCCACATATTAAGGCTAATGTTTAGTTTAAGGAATTTTACTTATTCTGACTCTAATGATTTTGATTTCTGTATTCCTCACTATTCTTCCATTTCAATGCAAGATATAATTAAAATTTCTTTAATGCAGATAAAGAAAGATAGTCATGGATGGAATTGCATCTCCCAAATAAATATTCTCTTTTTTATTAGATAGAGGCTGCCTCTATTTGTTTTAAATAGACTATTACAAATTATAAGGGACCAGAATCAACTTCTGAGTTATAAATATACTTCAATGATGAGTAATTACTGAATGTTGATTTATTTTTATGTTATGGTATATTTATATTGTTATAAATATCATAATTAATTTACAAGTAGCTTTGAGCATAAGTTTTTTAAAGAAATTTGTACATTATTCCACCTCATTAAAACTATTTGTATATTGATAATTATGAAAATTTTGCAGATAAGAGAGATATAAAAATTTTCTTTCTAAGATTTTGTAACTAAAAAAGGATAATTTGAGCTTTAAACATTTCTCTTTAAATACAATTTTTTTCATCATTAAGCTAAATTCTTTTTCAATAAAATATTGGTAGGGCTCTGTAGAAATGAAATGTACTTTTCTTATACATTTGGCATCTTGGAAGACACAAAATATTATGTGAAAAATACTCTACATAAAGAGAAAAATTTGACCTCAGTTGAATTCTTGTTTTTTTTTAAATATATAAAACCTTTATTTAAGCACCATGATTACAAGCAAGATTGAGGTTAGGTTTCAGTCATAAACAGAACACCCCCCTTTACCAGTGCAACATTTTTCCACCAATGCCCCTCTCCCTCCTTCCCAACCCCTTCCTGTTTTTGAGACAGGCATTCTACTTCTCTCACTCATCAAGATTGTCATAATAGTTGTTAGTGTAGTTATTTCCTACCTGCACTCACCCTCTTTGTGGTGAGCTTCATATTGTGAACCGGTCCTTCTGGCCCTTATCTCTATTGTCTCTGGCATTATTAAATAATATCCTTAATATTTCCTAAAACCCATAGATGAGTGAGACTATTCTGTGTCTATCTCTCTCCCTCTGACTTGTTTCACTAAGCATAATATATTCCATGTACATCCATTTGTAGAAAAATTTCATGACTTCATCTCTCCTGACAGCTGCATAATATTCCATTGTGTATATGTACCACAGATTTTTAGCCATTCATCTGTCGAATTGGTTGTTTTGAGAGTATAGCTATTGTAAAATGTGCTGCAATGAATCTAAATGTGAGGAAGGGACTTTTGAATTGTATTTTTGTGTTCCTAAGGTCCCTAGGAGTGGTATAGCTGATATGGAAACTCAATTTCCAGTTTTTTGATTAGTCTCCATATTGTTTTCCATAAAGGCTGGACTAGACAGCATTCGCATCAGCAGTGAATAAGAGTTCCTTTTTCTCCACATCCCCACCAGAACTGATTGTTCTTGTTCTTTGTGACATATGCCAGTCTCTGTGGCATGAGATGGCACCTCATTGTTGTTTTGATTTGCATTTTCCTGATGACTAGTGATGTGAAGCATTTTCTATGTGCCTTTTGGCCATTTGTATTTCTTCTTTGAGAAATTGTTCATTTCTTCTCCCCATTTTTTTGATGTGGTTAGTTTTTTTTTCTTGTTAAGTTCTCTCAGTACCTTTTATATTTTCGATATTAGCCCCTTATCTGATGGGTACTGGGAGAATAGTTTCTCCCATTTTGTGGGTGGCTTTTGTATTCTAGGCACTATTTCCTTTAAGGTGCAGACGCTTCTCATCTTAATATATTCCCATCTGTTTATCTCTGCTTTGACTTGTTTGGAGAGTGCTGTTTCCTCCTTGAAGATGCCTTTAGTCTCAATGCCATGGAGAGTTTTACCTAGAATTCTTGTTTGTTTGTTTGTTTGTTTGTTTTTGGTTTTTGGGTCACACCCCGGTAGCGCTCAGGGATTACTCCTGGCTCTATGCTCAGAAATCACCCATGGCAGGCACAGGGGACCATATGGGATGCCGTGATTCGAACCAATGTCCTTCTGCATGAAAGGCAAAAGCCTTACTCTGGCCCCTATTTTACCTAGAATTCTTGTTTTTGTGTAGTAGTCAGCATCAGCTAAAACTCATTTAGATGTTATTATGATTAGATTGAAACATTTTAATGAGAAGCCACCAAAGCAAAGGCTTATTCTGTGTTATTATTTGACTGCTTTTAAATCTTTATTTCAGTCTTTAATGAAGTGCTCTCTTCCCTTTGCTATTGTAGATATTGCTGTTAGGGTCAGGTCAGACATTTATCACCATGATGCTCACTAGAAGATGGTCATTACATATTCTCTTGTGATGCTCATCTGGGTTTGTAACCTTTTAGTAGTGGTTATTGCAAATATGCCTTCAAGTTCACACTTAGAGTTGAGCACACAGTTATGATTGTGATGATGGAATTGATCATAATCCCGTGACCTTGTACACTCCATTGTTTTTTTTATCATCAGAGTTTGCATCTTCTTATTTGTGGTGTTTGCTAACCCTCAAATTTAATACCCTCAAACTTACACATGTAGTTGGGGCAAACAAGTTCTGGTTGTGATTCTCTCTCCTAAGGTCAATAAGGTGCTTAAGTACTGCTTGCCAGTGATTGTAATTTCTGGCAATTATGTTTCTAGTCTTTTTTGTTGAACTGCTCCCCAGGTCTAGGTACTGCACAGCTAACCATGAAGAACTGGAAATAACTTTGTGACTCTGAGGATCTTCTGGGCTCAGTCAGAGAAGCTACCATGATAATGTTTGGTGCATATGGGACAGCAACAGTTTGAACTCATGACAATATACATACAATAGTAGTGTTCTAAGTCCCTATATTATTTACTCTTATTTTCATCTGCTTTCCTCCTTTATTCTCATCATTTTCCTACATTTTTATCATTTGTAACCTGGTCTAATACCTATATAATTTAAATGATGATCATTTAGACTTAAAAGTCTATTCCCAGGACCAGCAATGGGAATCCATAGTAGAACACATGCTTTGCCTGTGAAGTTCTAGGTTCAATACTGTGTGATGCAAAGAGAAAAACAAAGTTTAAAAATTTCTGTTTTCTTAGGTTGAGTGATTTTAATTTGGATATACAGGTAAATTCTTTTTGGAATTTAAAATTCTGAATACTTTCTTGCTTGCTTTTTTCTATATTTAGTATTTATAATGTTGTCCATGTTATTTATCAAACTTTTAGTTTCCTGAGCTGACTCAAGTCGATGTTTGTATTATTCTGGATCCTTCTTCATAAGATTTAAAAGGAAGTGAACTGCACAAGCAAGCAATTTGTGAAGAAATCAATGTGTCTGAAGTTCAGGAATTGTCTACTAAGATCTTGCATTGTTTATCGCCTATCCACTTCCTAAAAGGTTCTTCACAGTAGCTGAAACTGTTGTAGGCACAAAAATTGATTTAGGGGCTGGTGAGATAATACAGCAAGTAAAGGCACACACATTGCACACAGCTGACTCAGTTAATACCTGCCATCTCGTGTACTTCGTTGAACACTTCCAGAAATGATTTCTGAATTCAGTGCCTGAAATAACTCCTCATAATAGCCAGGTGTAACCCCAAATAAACAATGAAAAATATCCCCCTTCGAAAATAAAAAAGAAGAAAAATATTGATTTTAATGAAAATTTTATTTGAAATCTTCCTATTTGTATTTGTATATTTTATTCTTGGAACATTAGTCTAAAGCCCCCTAAAATAAAAATACTGTTGGTAGAACAGCCCATATAGGGAAAAGTAAATTCAATTTTCAACTCAGTTCTGGAGAGTTGCCTAGAGCTTTAATTTATATTTAGAAGCATTTTCAATACAAGCAAATATTTTTTAGTGAATATGTCTCAGCAGAGGTAGGAATTGGTTGTTAACTATATACTAACTTTTATAGTTTAACCTTTTATTTTCATTGCACTGATGATATGTGGTTGCACAAATGCTTGGTTATGGTGCTCACACACCTTGTGTGGCAATTTCTGGGGACCATACAATATAAGCCTGGGTGCTTGCATACATCTCACTGCTACTCATATATCTTGCACATCTTAAGTTGCATTGCTCATGGGGTAAAATGAGGAGTGTCATCTTTTAAGTTGCAGTGTTCTCACACAGCTCATTGCAGAGTATCAGAGATTATAAACTCTTTTGTGGCACTGGGGAATCTCAAGCAACAGAGCTACCGGATTTGTTCTCTTGGAAGCCACCAGGGATCAAATTTGTGACCTAATATTTGCAAAGCAAGTGCTGTTGGCTCTCAGCCTTCCCAAGGCACCTCCAAGTTATTATTATAACTTGATCATAGTGACACTGATAATCCAAAGCTGTCTTTATTTGGTTGGCTTGATGCTCTTTGCTGCTCAGTGTCATTTTCAGAAGTTAACAGCATCATCATATCCCATGCTCAATGATAATGAATGCAAATGAATGCAGCTAAATATGTGTATGATAATTTGTGGGTAGAACTTTAACAGAAATTCTAAAGTTCTGAAGTCGAATGGGATTTCTTTGGATCATCAGTCTGCTTCTTTAATGTTTTTTGAGGGCTTTTGAAATCAATAAAAAAAATTTGAACTTAACTAAGTCCTCAAAATTTATATTAAATATTTATTTTTAAACTTTGTTTTACTTAAGAACAACATAATATTCTCTGTTTATATGAACATTCTCTAAATACAAAAAAAAACCCTTTACATTTTCAGATTTCTATTATATTAAATATAAGACTGATTAAAAACAAAATTTAAGGTAAATTAACTAATAATTTAAAAAGAATAATTTAAAAAACAACTATTATTTTTCTAAAAACTACTTTCCAGAAATAAGTGAATAAGCAAAACAAAAACAGAAAACAATAATAACACACAAAACAAATCAGACAAAAAAGAAAACCTACAGACTGTGAAACTGATGACTTGTACCAGAGATGAAAAACTATCTGATATAATTGTTTGACAATATCTTGAAGCTTTCCTTGCAAAACTTAATTTCAGGGCCGGAGGGATAGTACAATGATAAGACATTTGCCTTGCACCCCACTGACTCAGGACGGATTTGGGTTCCATCTCTCCATGTCCCATAATGTCCCCCAAGCCAGGAGCAATTTCTGAGCAAATAGCCATGCATAACCCCTGAACGACACTGGGTGTGGCCCCAAAACCAAACCAAATGAAACAAAACTTAATTTCAAAATATTTTGTAATATTGAAAATAAAATCTAAAAAATGCTATCTCTGCAGCTCTTATTGATTACCACCACCCCCAATCTTCTAGTATAAGGATTTCAGGGATTGAGTTATAGTTAATGATGTAATGTGTAATACCCACTGTGAGGGTATTATGTGCTCATGGGATATTTTTTTGAATGAAAAGGGCAATGTAAAGAGAACCTCAGCATGTTTGTCATTTCTTTCAAGTCTTCCAGTGAGTAGAAGGACTTAGCCTGAAATCTGTAGTTATATCCTTTCTTGACCTTCTTTGACAGCTGAATCTTTGATTTTATATATAAAAATGAGAATTTCTGTGAACATTACCGTAGTAACATGCTTTATTATGTTATATTCCTTCTTTCAAAAGAGCTTCCTGGTAGTTCACCTCACCTTTTCTTTTTTCTACCCACAGATCTTTCATTTAATATCCTTAGAAGAAATTTTACAGAAATCTCATGTTTAAAACATATGCCTCAAGTGTTTAGTTGAAAATAACAGTAAGAAAGTCTCAGATATTTAGATGACAGCAGTTTTATCAATTTTTTTCACTTTATAAAAAATCACCAACAATCTTACAGCATTTGCTGTGCTCAGCTGTGAAGTGATTGTCCTCTGGGTATTGAAACAGTTCTATAGATCAGTAAATTTTTAATCATCACGTCCATGCATGCATATATACACAGGCCACAAAACAAATAATATACTTTTGTAATTTGGCCCATATTAAACTTTAATGTGCATATTACAACAGAAATAATATCCTAAATATATATTTTACCATTATTGGCATTGAAAATTAAGTGTTCAATTATTTATAGTTTTTCAGAGTGTAGGTGATCAGCAAGTGTGAATTTTTAAATACTCTCCAAAAGGTTTATTACATTTGAAAGAAGTGGCCAGCTTAACATGCATCATGCAGTCTAATTCAGCCTCATTACCTGGGCTATTTCATTATTTTTAAAAAAGAATATTTGAATATATATATTTAATATATAATTGCTAAATAAGCCTGATAGTTTAAATAATTGGTGCACTGAAAAAATAAGATACACGGAGAAGTAACTGAATGATTGATTCTTCTCCTGTAGAGGAAAAATATAAAACATAAATGTGTCAAATCCTGTTATCGAGAATTGATGTTTCATGTAACTCCTTTTGAAGTAGAAATTAAATTTCCTTACAAAGTTATATTAAGAAGTAGATGGGATGGAACCATGAACCAACATATCATTACTCTAATAAATCCTGGGGAAAATACATTTTGAAAACTTTTTTAAAATGTGGTATTAAATTGATTTATTCAGTCCTAACCAGTAATTATGGAATGTGCTTATCTAGGAACCCTCTGTTTCTATTGATCCATGTTCTTCTGGTGAAAACTCATAATTCATTACATTTTGAAGTTTAGAATTGTTAGAATTATTTATGACCCATGGTCATAGGTGCTGGTAGTCAAGCAGTTGGAGTGATAATTTTATACTGCAACACACTGTTTCCCTAAGCCAAGTGTGTAGTTGATATATTCCAGACAGCATGTAGACAAAAATGCTGATTTTTGGGTAGGAATTTAAAGTAGAATTATTATGTTTTGAAACTAATAAAATTGTAAGATATCTTATTTGGATTTTATGATGGCCTTTACCATTGTGATAGTATTATTTAAGAATTGCTACCCTGGGGCTGGAGAGATAGCACAGCGATGTTTGCCTTGCAAGCAGCCTATGCAGGACCTAAGGTGGTTGGTTCGAATCCCAGTGTCCCATATGGTCACTCGTGCCTGCCAAGAGCTATTTCTGAGCAGATAGCCAGGAGTAACCCCTGAGCACCACCGGGTGTGGTCCAAAAACCAAAAAAAAAAAAAAAGAATTGTTACCCCTCATTATACTGGCTAAATTAAATGTTAAAATACCCTGTGTATTTTAGTCTTTCAGAAATATTTTCTTCACCTAAAAACACATAGAAATCTGTTCCTCCTTCACCATTTGCTATTTGACTGGAAGAAAGGGGTAAGCAGGGTGATATCACACATAACTGAGCTCCAGATCATTTGGATTACTCTACTGAGGCTCAGGGGTGACATATCTGGTGCCAGGGATTGAGTTCAGGTGGAGTCCATGCTGTGCCCTTGGTATTATCTATTTAGCCCACCATTTGCTTTTTCTAAGGATTTCAGCATTTTTACCTAGATATCCACCACTATATTATAACACCTTCTTGAATTGTTCATCTCTATTCCCTTGGCCATAGTGTCCTATCCACTATGATTCTGCATGTGTCCCCAGACTGTGTTTTTCTGCTTCTTACCATCACAGTCACTTTTACTTTCCAAAATTCATTATATCTCATTGAATCAATAGCTTTTTTCTCCTAAATGTTTCCACTATTCTCAGTCTCTTTCTTGGGTGATCTTTCTTACTGCCAAATTAATCTTTCTGAAGTCCTGATGAGCTTAAAAACTTTTAATAGCTCCCGTTGACTCATATATTGATTTATTTTACTTGGTCATAATGATCATAGGCAATTGTAACATAACCAATTTACTTTCACTTTTCCAACTATACTTCTACTACTTGGATTCTTCCCAACAAAGTCAGTAGTTTCCAGCTAAGATGTAATAGATGTTTTAAGTATTAAGTATTTGAATTTCAGGTTTTGCACATACTTTAATATACATTATCACATTACATAGTACTAGTATGAAATAGAAATGGAAAAATTTATACCTATTAAAATGTGCAATCATTTACTGATACAAAAATTTTAACTTTATCAATGATAAAGATAGCAAATTTAGAAGTTTGGGGATGGTGGTGGGCAATTATTCATTTATGAGTAATGCAATTTTTGTAATACTTAATCCTAGATCTGTCTTCAGGGATAACTCCAGGTGGCATTCAGTGGTTCACATGTGTGTCAAAACAGGTTCCCTAAAAGCAAGGCAAGTGCTTTACTCCTGGACTATTTTTTGACTTCTGGAATATTATTTAAAAATTTAAAAAGACATGACTTTCTATATACTAACAATCATGTAATTATTTTTCTTATTTTTATTAAAGATGTAAAAATCCCTAACCAAAGTTTTTCCTAAGTATGTTCAGTGATTTAACAACTTAGATGGCATGAAAATATTGTTTGATAGTTCTATTTTGAGACCACACCTGATGATGCTCAGGGTTTGCTGCTGACTACATGATTAGTGATTATTCCTGAAAGGAGACAAAGGAGGATATGGGGTGCCAAGTATTAAATTCAGTTTATATGCTTACAAAGTAATTTACTTGCCATAAATTATCAAGATCCTACATGGATATTTTTTGAAACTAGGTAACTCTTTTCTTCTTCCTATTGAAAAAACAATGCATGAGGTTGAGTCTGCACAACTTCCTAAGCAAATTTAGCTCATACTGGCTATAAAATTACTGAATAAACTGAATCAACTATTTTCATGTCAACCCTAAGGTGTTTTACTCTCAAAAAGTCCCTACTTATTCAGGGTTAAATAATAATGGTTCAACATTTATAGTTTTCAGTGGGCTTTGAACAATGACAACAAACAGTAGTCACAGAGAACAAAAACATTTCCTGTTGGAAATGCTATTTTATGCCATGAATATTATAATGTTAATATTTGGATTATTTTATTATATTTAGGAAGGGTTTTCTATTTTAGGAAACACTTATTTTATGAAATATTTGTGACAAATGCATATGATAAAAGACAAGATTTTAGATTATATGCAGTAGGTTGAATATCAGAAACTGTTCTATGAAGGGATAAATATTGTAGACTTTGTATACCATATATAATTTGTTATAATTATTTGACCTCGTTATGATGAAAGCCATCCTGAATAATTTGTAGATAAATTAACATAACTAGGTTCCAATAAAATTTTATTTAGGTATATTTAAAATTTCTTATTTCATATACTTTTATTTGTTTTGAAGTATTATTCTACTTTTGAACACTTTTCATCTATTAAAACTGTAAAAGTCAATCTTAGCCCATGGATCATACAAAAGTAGCAGTCAGGCCAGATATAGTCCATGGATCATAATTTGCTTTGGCCATTTATAGATGTAGTATTTTCTTAGAGAACTCATTATTGGATAGGCAGTGCTATCAAATTCAACTCAACTCAACTGTTGAGTCAGTTTAAATATAATCAACTTTAAACGAGGAAGTTTCCATTAACTGGATAGTTCTCTAACCAAAGTTCTCTGTATGAAATGATTTTTAAACATAGTAACTTCATTTAGGAACCAACTTTCTACAGAGTAAGTGCTGCTATGCTGTTGGTACTGGATTTTTTCTTCTGAATCATTATTTAGATATTTGATTTCTTTCTGTATACTAGAAAATTAGGTTAAATGAGAGACCTGGGAAGCACTTTAGGCTTCCACTTTAGGGGAAGAACTTGCATTTAAATTTCTTTGAATTTATTAGATTCTGTTTTATATTCAAAGACTCTAGAGTGATTTGATAGTCCATCTCCAAAAAGAATATGATACATATACATACTGTATATACATACACACTTATATGTATATGTATATATATATACACACATATATATATATATATATATATATATATATATATATATATATATATATATATATATATATATATATATAGTTTAACTATTTACCTCAGGCCAAAAGAACCTGGATAAAAATTTCTATTATGTTTTCTCAGGGAAAAACTTGGCAGTAATTTTCCTTTCTAGTGGAAGCTTTCCACACTTTTAAAAATATAACTTTAGGCAGTAACTTGTCTTTTTATATACCTCTTTCTGGCAATGTTTTCCTTAGGGTCTTCTGTTCCATCTTTGGTGAGAAGATCTAATTCAGCCTTGAAATATTAATTGTACTCTGGTGAAAGGATAAATCCTCATGCCTTAAGGATATCTGAAAAGATACAGAAAAAAATGTGAACCTTACTACTTTTCTGTATGGTTCAACTCTCATTGCTCCCAAATTCTTAGAAGTGAAAGTATCATTCTTTAGTTTTAGATTATGGCTCAGGTTAACAATAATATATTATTAAATGTTTAAAACTTTGAGCTATATCAAAACATTTTATGAGCTACCTTATATTATAGAATACCCATTTAAAATAAAACAAGCCTTGGGGTTACATAAGAAAAGCAAACAACCTCATTCAGTTTCTAAAAACCATTTTTCCCAATAGAATCTCCTCTCTAACAAAAGTTTTCTCTAAATCTTTTGGGGGGGCAGTTCCAAAACTCTGACCAGTGGCAGGCAGGCACACATTTCTACCCTTTAACGAATCTTGTTAAACCTATTTATGTAAAGCATCTTTCACATTGCAGAGAAAAAAAAAGTTCAAATGCAAACAAAGAACATTCTTTTTTCAGAGTTTTAGTTTTTATTACAAATATTTTATGCTTCAATAAAATATTACACATTTTATGTTTTATTTATATATTTGTTTGTTTTGGGGCCACAACCTAGAGTCACTCAGGGGTTACTCCTGGCTCTGCACTCAGGAATCACTCTTGGTAGGCTCAGAGGACCATATGGATGCTGAAGATCAAACTCAGGACAGCTGCACAAAAGGCAAATGCCCTACCTGCTATATTTTCCTTCTGGCTCTACAATTTTACATATTTTAAAGTTTACTTTAAAACCCATTTTAAGAGGAGAGCTATGGAGACAAATAAACACATTTGTTTTTCTCCACTCTTTTCTTTCAATTTTTATTTAGGCACTGTTATTTACAATATGGTTCATAATAGTGTAAGGCATACAATGTTCTAATATATCATTACCTGTATGTCAGTTTCTCTTGCTTCTTGATCCATGGATCAGCTGCATCCTGACTTGGTTCTATTTACTCCTGGATCTGAGCTGAAAGGGTAGCCCCCTTTGGAGGGCAGGTGTCATCTGACTTAAGGCAGTAACAAGCACATTGAAAGTTTCTGCTTTTAAGTAATATAGATATGGTTGCTCGGTGAAAGTAAGTCTCATGACCACATTTCCCAGTAGAATCAGGAATTGGAATCCTCCTCATTAGAGCTCAACAATAAGGGTCAGTGGAAAAGAGTCTTGGGTAAGAGCTGTTAGACAACTCTTTGGAGAGATTGAGGAGATTTCCCCAAATTATTTAACTCTCTCCTTAAGGTACATTTTTAAGCATTCAAATTCCAGATAACACTTTGGGGAAATGCTGTTCTGATTCATCTTGAGGTGTTAGAATTGACATTCCTTTGGGTAAATGAACATCTGAATCTCATATTTCAATGAGTGAGAACCAGACTGGTGAAGGAAGGTATTCTTTTTTATAACTAAAATCCAACCACAAACATGTTTGTAATCATGGTGCTTCAATAAAGATATTAAAAAAATTTCCATGTCAAAAAGCTGAATACCCCTTTATTATCTAACATTTCTTCAACCCCAACCAAACAACTTTAAAACAAGACCACACACAGATTTCGAAAATAATACCTAAATTCTTATGCTTTCTGATCTTTATGGCTTATTCAGAATATTGTTGGGAACTAATTTTTCACTCACCATCATTTTGTTGTTGTTATTGTTGCTAAGAGATCATTATTTGCTATAACTGTCTTCGAAAAAATAAAACCAAGAGATTTAAAAAAAAAGTGTCATAAAGTTCTTTTTCCATCTGCCTCCTTGGAAAATTCAGTTCTGTATACTTACTTTCAGGGTCTTTTGCCATTTATTATTCTGTATAAAAAATTAATGAATCATTCTCATTCTCTTTTCTACTTGAATGATTACTGGATAAACATAATATCTTCTTATTTAATTGGTATAAGAGTGAATTACAGGATTTCATATTTTATTGTAATTGAGTATTATTCCATTCTGTAAATATACAACAATTTCTTTATCTGTGGTTTGTTATTATGAATCATAAAAATAAAAAAACATCTTTTCAAAATATAGTTTTTGGACTGTTTGGGTAGACATAAAGATGTGAAATTTCTGTATAATATCGAAGTTCAATTCTTAATTTTGAAGTCTACATATTGTTTTTATAAAGGCTGAGGCAATAATACTCCAACCAACAGCATATGGGGGTTCCTTAAGAACTGGTTGATTATATTCATCACCATCATTACAATTGTCTAAGAAGTTAGAATACTTAGAGTCCTATAGTTTATGGCACAAATATATCAAATTACTACATCACACCACTACAAAAGTGCCCTTGATACTCCAACCATTCCCACATCTGTAGTCAGTTCTTTTGTACCCCTCACTTCACTGTTTATTCATTTTGATGTATACCCATTTCACTGTTGTGAAGTGAGATCTAATTGACATTTTGATTTGCATTTCACTATTGGTAAGTGTTGAAGAGCACTTTTTTATATACTTAGAGTTTGTCTGTATTTTTTGAGAAAATGTATGTTTGGCTCTTTTATGCATTTTATAAAAAATAAACATTTATTAAGTATATACAATGGGAATTCACTCTGCAGGCTCTAAATAATAAAAAACTATATGTGAAACAGATTCTGCTTCAAAGAATATGCAATACAGTGATCAAAGATTGCTAAAAAATGAATTTTGGGATAAGATTGTTGGAGTTTGAATTCCATGTTTGGACAGTTACTAGTTTTATAATCATGAGAAAGTTACTTAACTTCTTAGTATTTTATCATTCTTGTATGTAAATTAGTGCAAGCAGAAAATCATTTTCTAATTTAAAATAATAGTATATTATATGCACTCACTACAGAATTTTTTATACAACAAGTTCTAAAATATAAAGTATTTTTTTTAGAAACTAGCTACACAAAACATTATTACTGTCTCTGTACTCAGAGATTATCCTGCTGGGCCTTGGGTAATCATTTTTTTTCATTTTTTTCTCTTTATTTGAATATCTTGATTACATAAATGATTGTGATAAGGTTTCAGTCATATAAAGATCACCCCTCTTCACCAGTGCAACATTCCCACCACCAAAGTCCCAAATCTCCCTCCATCCCACCCCACCCCCACCTGTACTCCAAACACCATCCATAGAGAATGAAGACGAAAGCTCGGTTGATCTAATAAATTACAACCACCTGATTAACCTTTCAGATAAGGAGTTTAGAATAGAAATATGGAATATGTTTGTAGAACTCAAAAAGAGCATAAATCGATCTGAAGAGAACACAAAAACAGAAATCAGAAAACTCCAAACTGAAATAACAGATCTGAAAAATACGGTTGCTCAACTGAAAACCACAATGGATAGCCTCGCCAACAGGGTATCAGCAGCTGAGGAGAGAATCGGAGTACTGGAAGATGAGATGCAGAAAAGCTCAACACAACAGAAGAAATTGGAAAAGACCATTAAGACAAACGAACAGGCAATGGAAAATGTACTCAAGGCATGCGAAGAGATGAAAATAGAAGTCTTTGATAAACTCAACAGAAACAACATAAGAATCATTGGAGTCCCAGAAACCCAGGAAGGAGATCTCCAAGAAGAATCAACTGTCAAAGACATCATCAAAGAGATACTCCCAGAGTTAAAGCCTACATGCAATCAAATACTGCATGCCCGAAGAATACCAGCTAAAAGAGACCCAAATAAAAACACCCCAAGACACATCCTCGTTACAATGACAAATCCCATAGATAGGGATAGAATACTGAAAGCAGCAAGATCAAAAAGGGAAATTACATTCAAAGGAGCATCCCTAAGACTTACAAGCAGACATGTCACAAGAAACTCTCAAGGCCAGAAGACAGTGGTTGGATATTGGGTAATCATTTTTTTTTAATTTTCTTTTTTTTTTATTCAGACAATGTCTTTATTGACACCGTGATAAGAATATTCAATGAACTCAAAGAAACAATGACATGGGTAGTCAACAAAGCAAAAGGAAGTATAAATTGAAACTAAAAGAAAACCGGTAAGGAATGTCAGGAATCAAAATTGGGTTGGCTACCTGAAAAGCAAGTATTCTACCATTGCACTATCTCTTAGACTCACTGCTTTCATTCCCATATAATTTTGATCACATTTAGGAATTTTTACCACATTTAAGAAAGAGCAGACTAAAAAGTAGAGTCATGATTTTAGATATAAAATTTATGGGAAAGCGATATAGAGGTGAGGCCATCTAATTTAGGTTCTAACTGATAAGTCCTTAAGTAGGTTACTTAACTAGGTGTTAAATTGAAGTTTATGAATCCCACTTGTCCAGAATTGTAGATAAATGATCACTTAAATTTTCTATATTCTACCAATATATTGGGGGGTGACCCATATCTATAATCTACTGTAGTCTGTCTGTCTTCCTGGATGGAATTTAGCAATACTTTCCTTAAAGTTCTGTCTGGTCTTTAGGAAACAGGATTAGAATGAAAACTTCAAAATATAATAGAAAGAAGATATCTCACAATAATTTGTTTTTAAGTTAGAATACTTTTCAGAAATTCTAATTTCTGATGGAGATTAAAAGCTTAGAGAGGCGAGGTGTAGCTTCTTATAAAATGCAGAATGCAGGCTATAACAAGTCTTGATAACTATCAATGTGAAGATTACCTTAAAGGATGTTCTAGAAATGAAATGTTCATAATGAGTTTTTATTTTTTCTAATGAGGACACAACTTTGCACAAGGTTCATTGATATTCATGAATGACAGGAATTGGCTATGTAATTGAGCATTTTTATTTCTCATTCATATTGGCAATGTTATTTTTGTCTAGTGAAAATGTTAGAAAGATACTACCTACTGGGAGAGGTGAGATGAGTCTAAATGAAACCTATAATTCATATGATTTTAACCACTGCAGATGAAAGAATTTGATTTGCCTGAAAATCTAATAATAGGTAAGACCTCAGGGGCAAGATAGCAATCAGAAATTAGTCAAACATATCCTACATTTATGGAGAAAAATCTTTTATTTCTGCTCAGAGACAAGCAGAATAGCTACATTTCCATTCAGTGTAAAGACAACTATCCCTACTAGAGACACATTTGTGGAGATGAGGTTTCTTACTTCTAAAAGATGATTATGTTAACTATGTTGATGCTTTTAAATTCTAATTTTATCTTTGATTCAAATTTGCTTTTTGAATTTGATTAGCTATTACTTTGATATTCTTTCTTTTCTCCAAAGCAGATCTATTGGGAGATGAATTTTGTCTTTGAGACAGTTAGCTCAGAGGTAATACACAGATAGGCAAGATCCCATTTAAGAAAACAAAATATGTATTTCTCTGTGTCAATTTTAAAGCAGCATTAGAGATTGATTATATATATATAATCTGGTGACAAAAATATCACAAAATTTTATAGTGTAAATTAAAATTTGTTTTATATTAGATTCTTTTGAAAAAACATTTGAGAACTTCTACATAAAATTACCCTCACTAGTGTGTTTAATGGAGTGCAATAGCACCAACTTTTAGGTAATGAATTCTAAATCATTCACTTTGTGTGCCACAGATAAGATTATTATCATTACTAGTAATGATAAAACTTTTTGCAAAGTTATGAATTTTAGGTTATCTTGGAAGCTACTATAAATTTAGATATTTATTTTACTGCCACAACCCCTGGGTTGTCTTCTGATTCTTCAGAAAAAATATATTTTAATTATGTCATTAATTGTTATTATTTGACATCAACACTGAAAATTACATTGTTTAGTTTTTGTTTCATGCTTCTTTTGGCTATTCACCAAAAGAATCCCTTTCTTAAAAACTTATTACAGATGGAATCTGTATAAAGTGATGAAATTTGGCATAAAAGATCAAGAATTGTTTTTGCTTTCATGAGGAAAAAAATGTCAATTACATAAAATAAAAGTCAGGCCAGTGAAATAGTATTGCTAGTTGGAAGAGTGTTTATCTTTCAAGTAGCCAACCAGGGTTTTTATCAAGGGCACCCTATAGTAGGTGTCACCCCACTCTAGACTAAAATGCTAGTATCACCTGGAGAGGCAGATCAGCCCACTTACGGGAGGGGTCAATGGAAGGTTGCAAAGGGGTTGCCTGAGGGATGTAAAGAGGGAAATAGAGAAAGAAGCAAGGAGCAGCTCGAGGAGTTGGCAGGATAGAGGAATAAGAAACAGGTTTGAGGAGCTAGAGTGGTAGCATAAGCAGTAGGGCGTTTGCCTTACACATGCTAACCTAGGATGGACCTTGGTTCGATCCTGGCATTCCATATGTCCCCCAAGCCAGGAGCGATTTCTGAGCACCTAACCAGGAGTAACCCTTGAGCGACACCGGGTATGGACCAAAAACCAAAAAAGAAAAAAGAAAAGAAACAGGTTTGAGATGCAGGGCAGCTAGAGAGAGGCTGCTAAAAGGACAGCCTAGGTGGCTAAGGTATATTATTAATAAAACTTCATGTCCCCTGAAATTTCATGACTGCTATGGAACATTTCCTCACCTTTACCCAGAAATCTGTAGACCTGCCAGCTGGAAGGGGTTGCAAGAGCCCAGGCTGGCAGAGAAAGGCCTCCACTCCATCTCACCATCATCCACAACCATCTAGGACTCTATAATTAACTTTTAATTCTACATTTTGGCACCTGAACACTGATTTGAATGAACCCTGGGCCGAAGAAGACAGTGATGATGGTGAGGTTCCTGTTCTTGTGTTTGATTTTGGCTCTATTCAGTTGGAGTGAGCCCAAAAGAGTGGGCCAAGTGGTGCCTTTCCTAAACAGGGTGGAGACCCTGCTGTGGTCAGAAGGGCCATTGAAGGAGGGGAGCTAAAAGCTTGCAGCATCCCCTTCAGAGGCCTAGCACTGTGAATTTTCTGCAAAAAGTCCCTATTCTAAAGACCTTGACCTCCTCAGAGACTTAAGGAGACCACTAATTGTAAAAGGAGGAGGAGGAAATGACTTCACTAAAAGGACTGATTTCTGGATGACGACTTCAGCCTGGATATGGATTTTTTTGAATTTTTTTTGAAATTTAGGACTTTCTGCTCAGACCGACCACCTTGCTTTGCACATCACCACTGCTGCCGCCTGGAGGGAGGGGCGAAGAAGAGGCTGTGGCTGCGGCCTTCAGCAAGAAGTATCAGAGACTGCTCACTTCCTGATAGCAGGCAAACAGGAGTGCTCTGGCCCTGCGGGGCAGAGAGGTGAAAAGTGAGAGGCATTGAGCATGAGGCTCCTACCCAAAGCCTTCTGTGGGAGCCAGGATTCCATGGAGCAAAGCCACATGGTAAGCCCACGGACCTGGAGAAGTCCACAGCTCCCTCCACCCATGTCTGGACAATTGGGTGTTGGTGATGGGATAAAAAATTTAAAAATGGGAGAAAACAGCAAAGCCCAACTGAAAAGTTAGTTGATGTAAAAACCTCCTGTATCTTAATTTTGTTTGTGTATTTTATTTTATTATTTTATTTATTTTATTTTATTTTATATTTTATTTTATTTTATTTTATTTTTTGGTTTTAGGGTCACACCCGGCAGCACTCGGGAGTTACTCCTGGCTCTATGCTAAGAAGTTGCTCCTGGCAGGCTCAGGGGATCACATGGGATGCTGGGATTGGAACCACAGATCTTCTGCATGAAAGGCAAACGCCCTACCTCCAGGCTATCTCTCCAGCCCCACAGGTGTATCTCTTGATCTAAGTCATTGTCTTGCTGATTTAAATGCGTTTTATAGTTTTCCATAATTAATGTTTTCAATTGTATAATATTTTGCTGTGTATTTTAATGTGTAGCCTGTTTTTAAAATGTATTTTCTGTATAAATGTTCTTGTAATTTTGTTTAGGGAAAGGTTAGTAGATAGGAACAAGGAATTTCCAGGGGAAAAATGGTTAAATAAGCATTAAGGAAATTTAAGCTACAGGCATATTTTGTAGAAAAATTCTGTTTATGGAAAAGACTGATATTTTAATTTTACACGTTAGACTTTGTGTCTTATGGGAATATTATGTTTCCAGTCTTTGGCTGGCAGAAGTCAGAAAAAACAAAAGCTTACCTTTCCTCATTTATTATTCAAGGAAGTCACCCACCCTAGGTTAAATGCTAATATCACCTGGAGAGGCAGACCAACCCACTTATGGGAGGGGTCTATGGAAGATTACAAAGGGGTTGGTTGCCTGAGGGGTGTAAAGAGGGAGATAAAGGAAGAGGCAAGGAGTGGGGGGAGTTGGCACCAAGGAGGAATAGAAATTGGTTTAATTTCAGGGCGTCTTATAGAGACTGCTTAAAAGACTAGCATAGGCTACACTTAGTGGCTAGGGCCTTATTAATAATAAAGCTGATGTCTTCTGAACCTGATTGCCTGTGAGTCTTCTTCTTGGCACTACCCTGAATCCTCAGATCCGTTGGCTGAAAGGGGATGAAGGTGCTTAGCTCTGGACTGGAGAAGAAAGGCTTCACCCTCCAGCCATCAATAT
Organism: Suncus etruscus; assembly: GCF_024139225.1. Lineage (NCBI taxonomy): Eukaryota > Metazoa > Chordata > Mammalia > Eulipotyphla > Soricidae > Suncus > Suncus etruscus. Next base: position 50,504,159 of record NC_064864.1, on the reverse strand, counting down.
CCGCCACCATCCAGAACTATATAATTAATATGTATTTCTACATGATGCTCCCTGTGAACCCACCAGGAGTGAGCCCTGATTATAGATCCAGGAGTAAGCTGGGTATGGTCCAAAATACCAAGAACCAAACATGAATAATATAAGCTGTATGTATTGTTTATTTACTATACCTTCACTCCTTAGAGTGTCTGATTCAAATAGGTGTTCTAAAAGCCATTTAGAATATCATTCGACTACACAAGAATTTTTTACAATTCAAAATTCAGAATCACATTACTTAACAGCTGGTATGCGTCAAGACATTTTCTAGACTGAGCTGCATTTGTTACCACATCTGATGTAGCTGTGTGTGTGTGTGTGTGTGTGTGTGTGTGTGTGTGTGTGTCAGTGTGTGTGCGTGTGTTTATTTGGGTTTTTTTTTTTTTTGAGGATGACATTGCTATTTTTGTCTTGTAGAAAACTTTAGACAATGGAAGTTTGGCACTGACCTAAAAGAGTGAAATTGTTAGTTACCTTACAATGGCTAGACTAGTGCTAAGAATATTAATTAAGCTAGGAGGAATAAACCCCAAGGACCTAGTGCTGTCTACCAATAACTTTGATCATCTGAAGTCCGAGTACATTAATGTAAAGCAGATGGGTTTCTTAAATGTTCAAGCACAATGTCTATCGTGAGTAAAAATCATCTTTGGCAATTTAAAAATTCCTTTTGGCTCTTCTTTTTATCAAAGCTGATTCATGTTTGAGGCAAAGAACTGTCAGTGGATGCTTTAGTGACTAAAGCCTCTGAAGAAAATGATATAAATGTAATACCTGAATGCTTTTGTGTGTTTTTTTTCTTTATTTAAGCATTGTGCTTACAAAATTGTTCATGATTGAGTTTCAAGTCATAATGTAAACCACCTTTCACCAGAGCGCATTTTCTACCACCTTCTCCCCCTCTTCTCCCTACCTGCTTCTTGGCAGATATTTTATATCTCTCTTTCTTCTTCCCTACTGCTGTCTGTTTCTCCCTCCTTCTCTTGTTGTTCTTTGCTTGGTCCCCAAGGAGAAATAGGAATAGTTGATAATCTTTTAATATTCTTCACCTGGCCTTTGTTGCAGTGCTGGAGTTTCTTCTCCCAGGGTGTCCAGCCACCTCTTCTGTTAGGAAGCCTTCAGCACGTGACCTGGAATAAACAAACAAACAAATAAAGCCAAGGCTTTCCAGTTTCCTGAGATGAAGCCCTTGTGTCAAAGGCCTCAATGTCTTGAGGATGGTTCAAACTTCAGACATTCCCCCACCACTACACAAATTACCAGTGCTCCTTCCCCCAAACCATATTCCTCTCTGCAAGTTTTCCTATAATAGAGGACAAAGCAGCTGTATCTTCACAAAATAAATTCCTATGCCTTCTTTATATTTATACATTTATTATGAGATATATAAATAAACTTCAAAAATGGATTTATTTCTGAGTTCAGGGGTTCCTGAGTTTTGTATGAAAGATTTGTATACAAATTCAGGTACTTAAGAAGACACAGTATATTTTACAGTATAAGTAAATGAATCTGGGTCCCTACCCAATGACAAAGTTAATTCTTTAGCTTAAATATGGCATCAATCATCCTATACCTTGATACAATGCCAGATTATGCCATTCTAGTTCTGTCTGCTCACCTCAATGTATGATGGGTTGGTCTCATCCCTACATCATTCTCTTTCAAGTACATGCAATCCAGGTCTAAGATCTACAGCTGGATCATTGTCACCTGAGTCCTGTTCCTGGGACTTGCTTCTCTGAAATCTGTCACTGAGTCTCTCTAGAGTTGTCCCCCAGCCGCACTCCATCCTCTTGGATTTTTTAAAAATAAATTTATTTAAAGAAATGCATCACATAGTTGACATAACTGATTATAATAGATTTGTTTCAAGATGACCAAAAGCAAGTTTATTAAAAAAATAGAAAATAGAAAGAAAAACTAAAAAAATGGAAGAGAAATGAAATAAGAAAAAGCTCAGTAGCTGTCTGTGAAAATTATTGTATCACCAATGAACTCATTAAAGCAATAGCAGAAGGTTTTGTAAGCTCTTTTTTATTTTAAGGATAAGAGTTAAAAAAATACAGTAAAAAAAAAGGGTGTATGAGTGGCAATTTTTTTTTTGCATAGGCCCAGCATAATATGTGTGAAATAGAAAGGAAAAACCTTGTTCTAAATACAGGGACCTTACCCCCAAAGTGTTATGGCATAAGACTAACTCTGGGCCCCAGGCATACTAGGTTGTCCAACCCGAGTCATTCTCTGTGGTCCCAGTTAAAGTTTTATGCACACTCGCTGTTGCTGGTGTCAGGTTTCTGTAATTAGAGATCCAGGTTTCTGTGCATAACTTGGATTTTTTTTTACCCTCTTGAATAAGTGCTCATGGATGGGAACCTCTAGGGTCCTGCTCTCTCTCTAATCATAGGTATGGGAGTGGGCAAAAAGAGCATTAGCAGGCCAGAGGCTTATTTAATCACCATCTATATCTCACCTTCAGCCAACACATTAGTGATTTGGACTAGATACTTTTTACAAGAGTGGGGAAATTAGAATGACCAATTAAATGAACTACTATCCCTTTCCCATCCACTGAAACATGATTAGTTAATAGCACTCAACCATCTGCTCTTTGACTTCTAATGATTATTTTCAATACCAATTTGTCTTAGTTCTAGGAAAAGCTATATATTCTTCCAGATCATGATATGATTATAGGCTACCTACTTAGGAAACAACTAAAACTGTGCTTTACTTGTTGGTAGTAAAGGATTTTAAAACAGAATAAGTAGAAAAGTAGAAAGGGAAGGACATAGAACTCTGATATCCAGAAAGCCACTGAGGCAGAGGGCCTGTGATTGTGTTGTCTCTGCTCTTCTTTCCAGTGGACACTTTCATTGAGTTAAACCCAAACATGTTTATCCAAAAATTCAAACCCTTGATTTTGTAAGATTTAGCCTGGTTAGAATTGCATAGGTTGGCAATTGACTAAAGAATCTCATCTCCCCTTTATTTCTTGAATGAATCCTTATTCTAAAGTGAAGGAGAGTCAGGGCTTTCAGTTAACAAGGTTTTAAGACTATTCAGTTGGGCCATTTCTTTAACTACATTTTATTTTTTGCTATTTTTTACTAAAAAAGTACAGGATAGCTACCAGGTTTTCTTTAAATAAGTCTGTTTTATTTTTGCATTCTAAAGTTCTCTCCTTAATTTTTCAAGAATCAAGGAGAATAATTGCTATAATTGGATCTGCATAGACCAAAGCATTTGAGAAAATATATAGAATTTTTTATTGAGATAATGACAGAAAGACAGCAGAGGTAGCAGTTTGAGACTACTAATAAAGGCAGATGTATGGTTCATTGCAATCCAGGATTTAAGATGAATTACATATAGTTTCTTATGATTTTAAAATTATACCCTGGAATAATCTATTTTATCTGTCCCAAAACCAAACATCAGCTTTAGAGTTTTCATCTTTATTCAAAAAGAGTATGAAGTACATTTTGTCTCAGTGTTACATGGAACAAAACTCTGTAGGATTAGAGAGATAGTAGAAGAGATGCTTGTTTGTCATGCATATGATCCCAGTTATTTCCCTTTATCACATATAATCCCTTGAGCCCCACTGCAAGTAAAACCCATGCATGGCTGGGTGAGCTCTTCTGCCTGAGAAAAGAAACCAACCACCCAAACAACATAAAAAGGCTCAGTCAAAAGCTACTTGAGAAGTGAAATTTGCATAATTATAGCAGTTTGAGACTACTGTAGGTGACTTATGTGAAATGGGTGAGCAGGGAGAAATTGATGTTTCAAGAAGTTGGTTACTTCTCTGCCCGCCTCTACTATTCTGGAAGTGGCTGAGGAAATATAAGATGCTTAAAAGTTGCAATAATTCACAATAAGTCTGCATGGTATAGACCTCACTTCTTTCCAGCTCCATGAGTCCTCAAGCTGCTTCTGAAGTCCATGAAAATAATTCCCTTCCACTCAATTTCTATGTGGTGCATATTTTTATTGCTGCAGTGCTCACTGGATATCTTATTTGATTCCTCTTTTTTGAACTGTTGTGGTGTTTCACCTTCTTCTTTTCCCCTTCGTCCCTCAATCCAAGGATGAGAGCCTCTAGAATGACTCTGCTCATAGTCGGCATAGTTCATTTTTACCCCATTATATTACCTTTCTCTTCCTCAAACAAAACCACATAACTTGAACTTTTTTTCCTGCCTCCCAATTAGAGGGGGCAGTAATGGAGGCACCAAGACCAAACAGTTATAAGACCACTAAGTAATAAACTAGACACAGACGGGACAATGCAGTCTAGCACCCCCTGGGGGGGGGGAGAGTGGAGATATGGGAGGCAGGATGGGAGCAGTTGTGGGAGGACAATTCGGAGGTGGGAATTCCCCTGATTCAATGTAAATATGTGTTGGATACTGTGACTTGTCAAAGGCCATTTTTGCTGTCTTCTGCCTTAGTCCAGCTTTTCACCTAAAAGTTGCCTACGTGCAGTTTTGCTGTGAGTCCTTGAGCTAACAGGAAAGAATGTGCAGCTGCAGGAGATAATTAACTCTGTGGCCCGGAGAAGAGCAAACATAGCCCGGTAACATTCCCAGAAATAAGGTTTTACTCCCTTAACTACTTTCCTGAGTTAACAAGGCATTTATCAATAGATATATGTTACATTGTCTGTCTAAGATCATTTCTGTAGAACATTAACCCCCACCTCCTAATTGTTAAGAGTTAGGAATGCAGCTAAGAAGGTCACAAAACGTTTTCCTGGAAATGACTTGTAGGTTGTCCTGCCCCCTAGCCCACTGCCCACTTGCCCTGTTTGGAAAATGATTTACTGCCTTTGTTTCATGGCTTTCGCGCCAAAAAGTATGATTGACACCACCTTTTGCCTGCCCCCTTCTCCTTCTCTATATAAGAAATGCAGGACCCTAATAAAGTCACCTTTGAACGGTCTGATCGTCTAAGGTCATTATTACTAACCTCTCTCAGATTTTTTACAGGTGTGGTCGTGCTTCTAGCCCTGCTAAATAAAGGTGCGGTCGTCCGTAAACCTCTCGACTTATTCCTGCTGGCCGGGCCCCTCCGGGGGGCTTGCAGGACCCCGCAAATATGTACCTGGAATATTACTGTGAACAATATGTAAGCCACTATAATTAAAATAAAAATGATATTAAAAAAGATTCTTGTTCAAGGTCATAATTAAAGTAATTTTGTTGATAAAAAAAATCTTTGTGATCTCTTTATTGGTTAGCAAGAGGTAAAATTTCTTCCAAATTCTTCTTACTAAAATAAGAATATTTCAGGAAGTCAGAGCAACAATACAGCAGTTAGGACATTTAACTTTCTTATAACTGATACTGGTTTGAGCCCTATTGACATAGATGGTCTGAGTCCCACCAGAGTCCCACCTCAACAGTGACAAATGTGCTACTCAAATATATATATATATATATATATATAGCACACACACCTATATATATTCCTATATCATAAAGGACATACTTTTTAAAGAACCCTCCTTAAAAGGAATAAAAATCAATCAATGTTTTATTATCTATAAGTAGAATGGAATACTTAAAAATAAAAACAAGAATATCATAGAAGAAAAACTAATACATCTACTATTTAGTTATATGTATTTATATATAGCTATATGAATTTAATAATGTTCAAATTATTTTGTAGGAAAGGAGATTGTGATTAAACAAAAGAATATAGGTAGTATATATTTAATATCATAGTAAAATACTTTTGAGGGGACCTGGGAGGGTGTACATAGTATGCTGGGTCAATTGCTTGCCTGCCTTGCATACAACTGACCCAGACCTATCCTTGGTACCCATATGGTCCCTCCCCCAGCTTAGCAGGAATGATCCTTGAACATGTAGTTAGATATAAGACCTCAGAAAAGCAGGGTGTGGCCCAAAAATCAAACAAAATATATTTGGTCTTTTAAAATTAAAATTGAACTTTTAAAAAATAAACATTATTAGAATTTGGACTTAGGTCTGTAATTTCCAGAGGCATGTCTAGCTCTAAGAATATAAATTTTTATTACTTTTTATGATGGGGTAGTAAGTTTTGGGCCTATCCTGAAATACTTAGTTAATTTTATATTTTGTGCCCAAGAATTATTTCTGATGATGGGGATTGAAATCGTATCAGCTACAAAGAAGGAAAAAGCTTCAACCCTTCTACTCTCTCTAGTCTCTAATACAAAAGTTTTGATGAATATTCTTCTTAAAATTTTCTAGATATCTCACATCATTTATTAAGGAACAATATTTGTGAGTCACTTGCAAAAGCAATCAAAATTTCATTTTCTACAAAGTAATGTATGGGCTGCCCAAAATAATGGTCTGTTTAATAAAGGAGTAACATTTGAAAGGGCAAAATGGTTACTTATATTTGGAATCATTCATAGCAGATTGAATAGCATCAAATATTTAAGCAATTTCTACCAAAGTTGAGATAAAATGTAGTCTTTTAATATCCCTTGAAATCATATCTTCTCAATTAATATTGTTTCACATTATTTTATTTTTTATTAATAAAAAGTATAGTACTTTTTCCTAATGGACTAGGTAGAAAAAATGATATGATCTGGAAAGAAATGATTTGAAATCACTAGATATAGGGTACAGAAGCAGTCCTTTATACACACCAGGAACAGATGGTAATAATAAAATCACTCTTTTGAATTGCTGCATATAATTTCCTATCAGAAATCATTACTGTTCAGAGGGTGATATGAAATATATCTTGTAAATTTTGCCTATTACACTTAAAAGTCAACTGTGATTCATCTTCATTATTTTACCTCACCAGCAATAATGGGCAATTGAAATAAAACACTTATTTTGCACTCCACATAGAAAGTTTCTGTGAAACAAACAAAGATCACATAGCAACTACAAAAGACTTGAAAAACTCACTACATATTTACAGGATTTCAAGGGAACATCAATGGAAAATTACAACATAAAGCAAAATGCCAGGGAAATGCTCTTTGCAATTATTTCCCCAAAGTCATACCTATCATGTAACAAACAACTGTCTCATAGGCACAACTCAACTAAATAAAGTTCCCAACCTGCAGATTATGTTCTACAAATCAGTCTGTAGAAATGACAAGTGTCTTAATACTCTCCATACTGCATGAAAATAGCCTCGATTAACTGGGAATAAAGCATTGGAAGACAGTCCAATTTCCACTTTCATTTTAAGTCTCATGATTGAATACTTGCTGTAGTCTCACATTAATGGGATTAGATGACCATAGAATATTTCCTTATCTTTTAGTGATTTGTACCCTTCATTCATCATTTGCTCAGTGTTTTAACAATCTAGGTCAACTGACTTTGTTTCTTGAGATGTGTTTAAAATCATGAACTTCAATAATGTCACAGATCTAGGACTATTACCCCTTGGTATGGAGAAATCCACTTAATGATCTGTGTGAGAATTGTACATCAATCACATGGACATTTTGAGTAAAAAAAAATGAGGACTGTATCTAAGTATATGGACAAAAGATACAGTTTTAAGTAACTGTGTATGGAAACGGAAGACACTAACTATACTTTGAACTACAAGACTAATGCACTGTGAAAGTGATCCCATTCCTGGATAAGATTAGTCTTTCTTCTTACAGAGAAAGACTACTTTCTTCTCTTCTCTCCGCCATTTTTTATTGGTTCCTTTCTTCTTTTATGGAGGCTTTCTTGAATGGCGTGGAGAGGCCCCAGTGGTCACTCCTGGAAATTCTTAGCCGGCTGAACTGGCTGTTTCTGCTCAGTCTAAGGATGTGATGTTGGCAAGCCTTGAGCTGCTTCAGGATTTTTCAGGGCTATACCTGTTGATTTTAGGGACTATGTGGTGCCAGAGATTGGGACTAACCATGCAACCATTCTCTGATTATCTCCCTGCTCCTCACTTATTCTTAGCAACTCGATAGACTAGAAACCAGGAAGAAAGATAAAAACTGATGAATTTGTAATATAGCAAAAGACAATTATAGAAATTTTGATTATAGCTATGTACTTATATCTTTTTTCCTTTTTTTCCTAATTTATAAACCTGATTCAACAACAGCTAGGAGTTTAAGAAAAGGTGGTCAAATATTTATGAGGTTATTAAACAGAAAATATCCTTACTATTGTTGCTGTAATTCCAGCCAGTGATAGACAGAGCACACAGCAGTACTGTACATTCTCAGTAGTCTTCAGTTTTTTCTTCCCCTTTCTTTTTTCCAAATTTTGTTTATTTATTTTAGTTTTGGCAATGCACAGACTTTTGTTTCCTACTTAGTTGGGAGTAAAGTTGCCAATCAACAGCATAATGAGGACCTTGGAGAGTCTCTCAAACTCTTCAAATAGCCAAAGGGCAAGCAGTATTTGAGGGAAGTAAAGTGGTTTACCCCATTAAACAATGAAACTTAGTCTATCTTTCTTACTGTAGGTACCATGAATACAATAAGCACTTTGTAAATGTTAATTTAGTGAGTACATGGATGAAAATTTTTGTTTAATCATCTCCTTTCTACCAAGACTCAGAACTCTCAAATTTCTATTATTTTTCCCTCTTACAGCTCACTATAATGTTTCTTTAAATTAGAGTGCTCTATTAATCCTCCCAATTTAGTGGGGGACAGTCTTAAGAGAAACATAGAGAACACAACCTCAAAAAGTTTACAACATGGGACTAAATAATTGAATTTCGGGCATATCTAGAGAAAATGCTTTTTGTATGAATGGCCAGAAACTATTTGAGATCGAAATATTTGCAGACTAGAAAACCAGGGCAAAGAGTAGAGAGGAGAGAGAAATGATAGATAACTATACTTTAGCAATAAACTTAAATAAAAAGGTGAACCATAGATAGGTAGTGATTTTATGTGAACTTCAATTACTTAACAGAGGCATGTGTCTAAGCCACTATTTTGAAAGCAGGTCATAAGTGAAATAAAGTGCCAGATTATATTAATTTCAAAAAAAATTATACAGAAAATCAGACTAAATATGTAGTTTTGCTCATTATTTTATGACTATTTTTATTAAACATGCAAAATACATTCTATTTTTAAAATCAGTATGCTTGACACACATAGACAAACTGACAAAAACTGTTAGAAAGACAACTTGCTACAATTTTCATTTCACTACTTCGACATTTCCTATGTCCATTTGTATTTTTGACAAATATATAATAAATGTTAAAATATTTTTATCCTTTTTTTGGTTGGGGTTATTTTTCTTTCTCTCTCATGTCATTTTTATGTGACTTTTGTGTTCTGATAATATTAGGGAATAGTAATATAGCAAACATTTTTATCCTGAAATAAAAATATTTTATATTGAATATAAAAATTATTCTTTGTGTAAATGTGTATGCCCATGTGTAGCAATTGCGTATTTTTAATTCCAACTAAGTACTTTTAGTAGCAAGTTTGAAAATATTTTTTTATGAATTTAAAGGGTAAGGAAGACCGCACAGGAGTATATGTTTTTAATTGTAAAGCTCTAGTTTAATACCAGCACTTCATTGTATTGTTAAAGTCTGGAACTCTGCCACCCAAAAGACCACCAGGGGGCCAGGTAGTAATGTAAATGCAAAGGAGTTTATTCCAGCATGCTGGGGTACAACATCTCCTAAGAAATGAGGACCCCGAGAATGGCTTACCTGGCAATTTAAAAATATATCAATGTACTGGGTAGTTGATCTTTAAAGTTGTTGGTCCTTAGTATAAGGTTGGGTTTGTATTGATTGTAGTTCAAATGTAGCATGAGACAGACAGCTATGTGGGCTGCAGCTCCCAGACTCAGGATGCGGTGTCATCTCGCTCTCCGTTGCTGCAGACATATCTGGCTGATTGTCAGCTGTTGCGAAGCCTTGTACCGGTGTAATTCCGGGCATTTTACCGCTAGGCTCGGTTCCAGGAACTGGCTGTTTTCTGGGCTTAGTCTTTTCTACCTTAAACACTTTCTTAAAAACTTAAAACCTTAAAAACTTTCTTCCTTAAACACTTAGGCTCACAGAAAAGGTTTACAGTTACTAACCAAACTTTGGATTCTAACATTTCCCCTCTTTCCTTTTATACATGTGGTCAATCATGACTACACTCAGATGGTTATATCACTTTGTAAAGCAAGCGGGGTACAGAAGCCAAAGCAATGTTATCTCTAAGCAAAGGCACACTATATTCTGACATCAACATTTAGGTTACCGTTAATTCTAAATCTTAGATTCTAACAGTACCCCAGCATAATTACTTGCCCCCAGTAGCCCCACTGTGGTCTGGTGGCTCCCCTAGTATACTGGATTTGAATTTCATCTTGTCCTTGGGTCTAAGCATTGAACCATTATCCCAATTGCTTATTTATTAACTGAAATGGCTTCTGTGTACCCTGAGGCCTCCTGCAACGAATGAAACGTTTTTATAAGTTCAGCATATAAAGGAAGGATATCAGGATTAAATGGAAGATGTTTATAATTAATCATTCCCCTTCTAATTTTTTTCTTTAATGTGATATTAGTTCATAATAGTCCAGAAGCAATTGCTCAGCTATAGAGAAGATGAACCTGAGAGGCATCAAATAAGCGTTGTATTTGGAATGTTATAAAAGAAGGTGAACTACTTTTTCTCTTTGTGTCTAAACTACAGCTTCAAATATAAAAAACGGTACACACATTAAAAATGAGAGAGGGGGCTTTGGTGGTGGGAATGTTGTACTGGTGAACTCTGTTTATGACTGAAACCCAATACAATCATTCTTGTAATCATGGTGCTTAAATAAGGATTTTATATATGAATAAAATAATAAATAAGAGAAATAGGGGCTGGAACGATGGTGAAGTGGTAGGGCATTTGCCTTGCATGTGGTTGACCCAGACTGAACTTGGGTTCAATCCCAGCAATGCATATGGTCCCCCAAGCCAGGAGGGAATTTTGAGCACATGGCCAGGAGTAACCCCTGAACATCACTGGGTGTGGCCCAAAAATAAAATAAAAAGGGAGAAATATATTTTGACATTTTTCTTGTAGACTGATCATATATGATTAGAGCATTAATATACACAATGATATATACTATTCCATAATTTCTTTTTAACAATTGATAAGTTTTATATATTATTTTAAATTTATAGAATTGATGTTTTATGTCAATGGTCCTAACTAAACCCATCTGAATGAACTACATTACAGAATGCTGAAAACAAGGTTTTGGGAATATTTATCTAACTCTTTGTTTGGTAAAATAGCCTCATTTAATGAGACATCTTATTATATATGATTTGTAACTATCAAAGGCTAATCATAGCAGTAATCTTAGACACAGTACATTATTAATAAAGCTTACTGTACTTTTTCAGAAAAAGTCAATGCAATTATATTATAATATTTTTGTTTTTATCCCATGAAATTACTTGCTGCAACCAAGACTGAGGAAGTCTACTGAAAAGAAAATTAGAGTCATTGGCCTAGTGCAAACTCAGGTAGGGTTTTGCTGCAGTAAAATGGTGCATGCTGTTTTACCACAGTGAGATTTAATTACCCTTTAGGATAGCAAAGTTATATGACATTGAGTTGGCTTTCCAGAGTGCTCAGAAAAGCAAATGAAACATTGAATGACATTATTGCATGTGAAATCTTTCTTTCATGAGAAGTTATCATATAATGGAAACATCTCTTAATATTTGATTTGTTTTGGCCCTAAAAGTCAATATTTTAATCAAATCTGTTTGTATTAGTAAGGTAGAAATAATTTCCTAATTTTTGTCTAAATTGCCATAGACTTTAACCTGAAATATTAATTTCAGATTTTAGGGGTCAAAGCTCAGGCTCTGGGCAATTAGTGGACAGTGTATCAGAGAACTTTATTATGAAAGAACACATCAGTTATTATAAGCATTTTTCTCTTATATTTAAAACAGAAATTTTCCACAAATTATAATCAGCTTCTAAAGGCCATAAACAGAATTCCAAAGCTGTTTTTTTCTATTTAAAGAAGTGTCTGGTTTCACACATGGTAATGGAGAATGAAAATATTCCTTCCACTTTTAATATTTTGAATTGATCCAAAATGAAAGTGGAAGGAATATTTTCATTCTCCATATTAGATATCAAATTGAATTTGAGCTTTTCCTTTTAGACTTCTGGATAATATTTTTCTTGGGAAAATAATGGAGACTTAAGTTGTTCTTTTCTGGCAGGCTCCTTATATTTCACCAGCCTCTTACTATATTGGGGCCTCTTTTTCCTCCCTGTGGTATTCTGCAAAACTATGTAAGAAGACTTTATTTTACTTTCTGGGAATCCACATCAAATCCCTCAAATATGGGAGCTATTGTTCTGCAAAATCAAGATGAAAAATTAGTTACAATTTGACCCTCAACTCGTTACACTCTGCAGTTCAGGCAATGGCAGGAATTGATCCTCATATTTATGGAATTGGTTTTGAATAAAACACCAGCCACCTTGACCCTCTGATCCAGAGGATATCTTTTAGGTTTATTGAATGGTCATTTGAGCAATGGAAATTCTCTCTTGATTTGACAAAGGTGGAAGGCTGAGTCTACCTTGTCCCCTGATTGGGAGATAAATACAATACTTTCTCCAAATAAAATTCTCTCTGTGATCTCACAGCTGTGACTAGATTCTCCTTCCATATTTCTTAAGAGTGCTGAAACAAAGCCATGAATCTCTAAACTCCAGAGGAGTTTTTTAAATGTCCTTCTGGTAGGACTTGGGAAGACATTAAATCTTGCCAGTTCTTTCCTCTGTAGAGAAAAAAGGAAACACAACAAATCAGTGAACCAGTATCTTTATTAAGAATCTATTCTTCCTAGCCTTCTCATCTGCAGTCTTCCCCTGAGGTAGTTGTTAGATTAAGAAAATTTTTGACAGCTTACAATTTCTGTAATGTCCCAACTACCAGTGCTAGCATCTTATTTCTTTACCTTGATGTCAGTGGGGAACAGGGGAAGTTAGTAGAGCTGTGATATATGTGCCTCTTTCAACATCAGGTTGATCAATATTTATTATGGAAGGCTTGGCCTTTTGAGGTCCAGCCAAAAGTGAGAAAAAATTTAAATTTCAGTGTCAGAGAGATAGTACAGCAGGGAGGGCTCTTGTCACACATGTGGGTGACTTAAATTCAATCTTTAGTACCCCATATTGTCTAGGAGCTGCACCCAAAATGATCCCTGAGCAGAGAAGTAGAAGTAAAGCTTTGAATATCCCTGAATATGCCCCCCGAATAAATTTTTATTACACTGACAAATATATATTATTTATGAATATTAAATCAACCTTTCTCTCCTCTGTAGTGCTTTGTTTATTCACTCAAAGATCTATAAGACACGTATAATTTAAGAATATTTTAGTGAGATCAGTTGTTTCTAAACAAAACTGGGGTAAATTATCAGAGGAGAGAAAGCACATTGTTATATAATTGTTAGCTATCCTATAAAGACATAGATTCAGTTAAATATATGTGCATTAGTTAAATGAGCCTGGTTGAGAATGACAAATAGATTTAAAAACTACTGAATACTTTATATTGTTGGATCATAGGACTTGCACATATTATATTGGGATTTGACCTTTGTAGAATTGATATTCTGGCAAAAGCTAAAACTTAATTGTACTAACCACACAGGACTCCCGAATTTTTAGATACATCTTAAAGAATAATAGGAGTTATATAGCAATTAGTGTGTTAAGAAATTTGAAAGTGATTTAATTCATGGTAGCTATTATGTGTATTTTTCATTGAGAAATGCATTTCAATTCTATGAGACATCATATTATATATAATATATAAATATGTTTTGTTACAATAATTCTCCAATCAAAATGTTTAAAACTATGTCTTTGGGGGCCAGCGAGGTGGCACTAGGTGTCTGCTTTGCAAGCGCTAGCCAAGGAAGGACTGCAGTTCGATCCCCCGGCATCCCATATGTTCCCCCCAAGCCCAGGGACAATTTCTGAGCACTTAGCCAGGAGTAACCCCTGAGCATCAAACAGGTGTGGCCTGAAAAACCAAAAAAAAAAAAAAGTATGCCTTTGTATTCTTCTATAATGTTATAGAAGATATAAATGCAATACTACTATTTACTGCTAGTCAATCAGTGGTCATTGATAATGACTTTCTCTATTTATAAAAAATTAACATTAGAAAGTATTTCTATAATATCAAAATTCAAATCAAAGAATCAAGATCTAGAGAATCAAGATCCAGAGAATCAAGATTTAGAATTCTAGAGTATGCAAGTTTTCCTTGAGTTTGATAATTTATAGACAATAGCAGTAATGGGCTCAACCATATCAGATATATTTAAATTTGAGATATTGATAAAAAGATAATAACTAAAGTACATTAGAAATCAGTTTATTCTTTAGAAACATAAATAAAGTTAAAATTAGGGATGCAAAATGCGACATAAATGGTAGAAAAAAAGCAGTTGGAAGTCCTACTTCACTGTCTGGAAACTCATGGCTAGGTCTGAACACTGTAATTGTGGCTGTTGGCAGATCTCTCAGAACTTTGTGGGTGGCCCCCTCAGCACACAGTGTAAGCCATATAAAGCCTTTAAAATGTCAACTCTTTTGTTTTATTTTCCATGCCATTTATGTCAATAATTATTCAACTAGTACAATAGAAGACCAACTATATTTAATACTGTTGATTATGAAATAATGACCATTTTAAAACCTCTTCAAGAAGTTGGATGATGAATCTGGCATTCAAGATCAAAAACTCCTTACACCAAAATAATTGGCTGAAGCACAGAATGAGAGTACAGTAGGTAAGGTAGGTATGGTGTTTGCCTTGCATGTAGCCAACACAGGTTTGAATTCCCCATGCCCATACAGTCCTCCAAGCCCACCACGAGTTATTCTTTAAAGCAGAGCCAGGAGTAACCTCTGAATACTGCTAGGTGTGGCCCAAATCCCCACAAAACAGCAACAACAAAACAACAACAAAATCAACAAAAACAAAATAAATGGGAGGGAAACTGTTAATTTTTCCCTTAACAAAAATTGATCACACATGATATATATTCTTTTTAATAGACACGTGAACTGAAGAAAGAGTAGAGATGGTAAGGTACTTGTCTTACATGGAACCAACCCCAGATAGTATCCCTGGCAAGACATGGTTCCCTGAGCAGTGTCATTGGTAAATTCTAAACACAGAGTCAGGGAAAATTGCTAAGAAGTGTGACCTCAAAATAAGACAAAATATATATATGAATCTAATCAAATTTCTAGGTACAACTTCTAATCATATCTTTTTAAGAAATACAGAGGTCAGAATAACATGTTAAACTTCATTATTAAGTCAACAGATATATTATTTTTAATATCCAATAGTGATCATGTTAACTGTATGGTAATCAAAATTAGAATTCTGGTCAAAAACACAAGGCAATATATGCAGTTCTTGATTTTATAAAGCTGTGCTGAAATCTACATAATCTTATAAATTAATAAAAAAATAAGACTAGTTTGTTTTACTGTTAAATTGTCTTTAGTATGGTTTGGGGCCATATCCAGAAGTGTTCAGGTTCACTCAAAAATTACTTCTGGGGGTCTTGAGGAGGCCATATGTGGTTTCAGGGATAGAAGCTCAGTCAGTCTTGAACAAGCTCCTTAACCCCTATACTGTTGCTCTTAGATCTTGACTGATATATTGAAGGAGAACAGAAGAAATGGAGAGAAAACATAAAAACATCTGTGAAGGGGGATGGTCCTTTTATGACTGAAAACCAACTACAAACATGTTTGTAATCATAAAGATATATTAAAAATGAGAGACAAAAAAACTTACCAACCCATCTTGCATTGTAATAAAACTCAAGATATTTTTGTAATAATAATTAATAAAAATAATAAGATTAACTTATACAAGAAGTAAGACATATATTTTAAAAGTTTTAGTATTTTATTTTATTGTTTGTTTTGGGACCATACCTGGAAATACTTAAGGGTTATTCCTGGCACACTTAGGGGACCATATAGGTTCAACTTTGGGTCAACTGTGTACAACTGGGTCAACTGCTGTACTATCTCTTTGGCCCTAGTCCAAGTATTTAAAAAAATTTCTATAGAAATTTGTTTGTTTTTATTTTGGGCCACAGACAGTAATGTTCAGTAATTACTCCTGCATTTACTAAGAATTACCCCTGGTGGTCCTAAAAATGTTAGTTATTAAACCCACATATAAGGCAAGTGCTCTATCCTCTGTGCTATGGTTCTTGCCCCAGCATTTTAAAAGTTAAAGGAGTCTATAACTCAAAAAGGCTACTCACATAGCTTATGACTGGTTTTAAGAAAGGGTAACATTTTTATTTTAATAATTAAGGACACATATTTTCAGGATAATTTAGCAAATCAAGTCCAAGAGTTTCTACTTGGTCAAATTAACATATCCCTTTTGAAAATCTTGCTCTTTGAGCAAAAACACAGGAACATCCTATGCACTTAAAGCTTTCCTTGTCAGATTTTGATTGTCCAGGATTATTACACTCAAGATCCTTAGACCTACTAACTCCCATTGGTAATTTAATGCAAATTTCTTTTCCAACTATAAGCTCTTCTATTTTTTTAAATGTACCAGGACATAGTCTTCTGGCAGAGTGCTGTTTTTATTGTTGCTTATTCTTTTGTATGTGTGGATCTAGATAAAAGGAGTACCCTTCACTCATTCCCACTTTCATTCCACTTATCCTTGAGCTAAAAGTAAAAGTGTCAAATAAGTTACTGTAGAGGAAACTTATTATCATGTTTAAAGCAATTATACATATTAGTTTCATTTTACTATCTCATTTTATTCACCTGCTTTTGTTCACATTGAAAAATCCCAGACATGGAAACGTTCAATGATGTATCTGTAAGCATGTTCTCCTTTTAATAGTTTTCTGGTTGTTCTTATTTAATTCTAATTGCTTAATATTTTAATACCGAGAAAATTAATTCTATGGTAAAATCATGTTTTATTGTCAAGTCATTTTACTATGACCTTCCAGAAACTTTATAGATTAATTTGTTGTTTTAAAATTTTTTCTTACATTTTAACTTTTGGGGCACAGCCTGCAGTGTCCAGGGTTTACTCCAGGCTCTAAAGAAAGGGATAAATTTTGATGAGCTTGGAGACTTTTTGGGATACAGGGGGTTGAATCCAGGTTGGCTTCTGTAAGGTAAGGGCCTTTTATACTATATTATCTACCAACCATTCACTTGCAATTTGTTAAAGGATACATATTCACAGCTTCACTAGACTATCTACTTCTTTTCCTCACATTTAAAACTGATTTTAGGAAAAATATATAAGGATATTCTCATGAGTTTTACTGTCAGAAGAGTTATCCATTTTTTCTGCAATGTTATAGCTTTGGAATAAGCATCCTGAACAAAAATTGCAGATTACTTTCTCACTACTCCTGGCTGTATACTCCCAAATCAATAGAAATTCATGGGATCTGAAAATTAAATCTTGCTCTGCATTATTTTCATTCCAACTTTATTGATAAGGTTATAATCCTTCTGCACCATTTGAGCAGTTTCAGGTGAAAAAGTATTAACATTGACATTTGAAAATGAATGTGCCAGGTAGAAGAGGCTGAGGCGATGTTGCAACTCATGGCACAATTACTTGGATCCTCTTTAGATTTTAAAGACTTCACTAACCGCATATTTGTCCAAAATGCTCTATTAAATGTCCAATTTATTCATTTTGTACTATGCAAATAGAAGAGAGTCAAAGAATAACAAATGAAAGCAGAGGAAAATTCGGTTGTTTGTCATTAAATAAACCATTATTTGGGATAATCAAGATTGGAACTCTTCATAAAATTCAAGGCAGTTTTGAAAGACAATAGACACAGATACATTTCCAAAATAAAATACAGTGTTTTAGTAAAAGTGATATATATTCCACATGCCAAAGATATAGTAGAGGGCTATGACATTTTCTATCTATGCAGCTGACCTCAGTTCTGTTCCTATTATCATATGATCTCACAAACTAGATGATACCCAGAAAATCCCAGTCGCAATTACAGATTTTCCTGATCATTGCCCAGCTATTTCAGGTTATCTTTGGCATCCAAGGAACCAAGCAGCATATTCTTGACCTCTTGCATTGAAGTGCTAGACTGGTTGACTGAGATTCAACAGTGAGGACTACCAGGGTATTCTTTAACACCACATGGGTTTTCTCTCAATAAAAATTATGTAGTATATGGAACCTGAGAGGTGGGGTTAGAGGTAACGTGTCTGCCTTACAAGCGCTAGCCAAGGAAGGAACACGGTTTGATCCCCCAGCGTCCCATATGGTCCCTCCAAGCCAGGGGCAATTTCTGAGCTCTTAGCCAGGAGTAACCCCTGAGCATCAAAGGGGTGTGGCCCCAAAAAACCAAAAAAATAAAAAAAAATGTAGTATTAATTCAAACAGGGTCTTTCGAAGAGTACATGTTCTTTGGAGTAATACAACAAAATGCTTCAATGCTCTTTTCCTTTTGACAAATTAATCCACACTATTCAAGAAAGACAATGATTCTTTACTTCACATGAATTGTTTTTATTTAAATTGTTTTTTTCTTTTTAATAATAAAATCTTAATTTAATGACTGTGAGATAATTACAAAGTTGTTCATGGTTGAGTTTTAGTCATACATAGTCCAACACCCAGCCCTTCACCAGTGCACATTTCCCAACACCAATGTCCACAGTTTCCCTCCTGTCCCACATACCTCCCTTTTGCCTGTCTCCATGGCAGACATATTCTTCTCTCTCTCTTTCTTTACATTTCTCTCTCTCTTTACATTTAGACACTGTGGTTTTCAATATGGTTATTTTATCTCCTTTCAGCACCCAGTTGTCCAGGATGATCATTTCCAATGCTTATTGCATAGTAGGCCCATATATGTCATACATAACTCCACTCCCCCATTCTTTGTGACAAGCTTCCTACTATGGATGGGTTTTCCTGACCCTTATCTCCATTGTCTTTCGGTATTATTATACTATACTTGCTCTTTCTCTCTATTTTTGATATTCCACAAATGAGTGCAATCATTCTATGTTTGTTCCTGTCCCTCTGACTCATTCACTTTGTTTCTTAACCAAGGAGTTTGATGAGTAGAACGCAAGAGGTCTAGCTACATAAACCCAATAAAACAAAAAAACAATCTTCCTCCAAAAAAAAAATCCACCTTTTTTTACTCACCTAGAATGTCAGTAGATCCATGTAGAATGTAGGCACAGTAGTAACCAGCAGTTTTGTAAACTGCCATCCTCCGATCTCAGAGGTCATACTCAGCACAGAGGTTCTGAGTGAGCTTATATATCTTCTTCTTCTTCTTCCACATTACTTGTGAATTAATGTGCTGCTAGAAGATTTTGCATGTCGTGGTCATCCTGTCTCCAGATCTAACGATGAAGTAAAATGTTTTCACACATGTTATTAAATACAGACAGTGCTGGAGAATTCCAGTGCCTCTGATAAAAAAATATCTTTGCCTTGTAAAATGATTCATGGAAGTGTAAAGCCATTTCTCATCACCTATCTTTAGGGAATGGCTTTTCATCATCTAAGCAAATTTCATGACCTCATTTTCCTAACTGCTGCAGAATATTTCATTATGTTGATGTTCCACTGTTTTTTTTTTTAGCTACTGTCTGTTTTCAAGTACTTGGACTTTCCTGATTCTGGCTATTGTAAATAGTGCTGTGATGACATAGGAATGGAGAAGAATTTTCTGTGTTGTTTTTGTGTTCCTAGGGTATATCTCTAGGAGTGGTATTGCTGGATCAGATGGGAGCTCAATTTCAAGTTTTTTGAGAAATATTTATATTGTTTTCCAAAAATGCTAGATCAATCTACATTTACACCAGCACTGAATGAGAGTCCCTTTCTCCCTGCATCCACACCAACATTGGTTGTTTGTTTTCTTTGTGATATGTGGTAGTTTCTGTGATGTGAGATGACATCTCACTATTTTGATTTGCAATTCCCTGATAATTAGTGATGTGCAGCATCTCACATGTGCTTTTTATAACCATCTTTATTTCATCTTTGAGAAATTTCTGTTCATTTCTTCTCTCCATTTTTTGATGGGTTTAGATTTTATTTTCTTACTAAGTACTACCAGTGCCTTGTATATCTTCAATATACCTTCAATAACCCAAAGATGCAAGGATGTTTTAACATACAGATGTCAATCAATATAATATAACAAATCAAAAAAGAAAAAGAAAAAACATATGATAACAACAATAGATTTAGAGAAAGCATTTGATAAGTTTCAGCTTGATAAAAATTTATGATTAATAGTACTTAACAACATAGGAATTAACGGGACCTTCCTCAATATAGTCAAATCCTTTTGCCACAAGCCCAAGACAAACACACTTAGTGGGTAAAAAACTAAAAACCTTTTCTCTAATATCTGGCAAAGAACAAGTTTTCTTTTCTTCCACTTTTATTCAATGTAGTACTGGATGTTACTTCCCATAGCAATCAGGAAAATAAAAGATATCAAGTGCATCTAGAAATAAAAGAAAGTAGTCAAGCTCTCACTGTTTGCAGATGATATACTATAGAAAATCCTAAAGAGTCTACCAAAAAACTTCTAGAAACAATAAGTTTATACAGTAAGGGCTAAACAATTAATATGCCAAAATACATGACTTTTTCTATATGAAAATAGTGAAAAAAGAAGAAAGGGATATTAATTAAAAAAATCAGAATTGTGCCTTAGAATGTCAAGTACCATGGAGCCAACTTAACTAAAGAGACAAAAGAACTATATATACAAGGAAAACTAGAAAACACTGCTTTTTTTTAATATAATTTTTATTTTGATCATAGTGTCTTACATATTGTTGACAATAACATTTTAGGTACATATTTACATAAAATCAGGGGGGATTCCCATCCCCAAATTGCCCTCCCTACCCCTCCGTTTTTGTCCTACCTCCCATTTCCTCTTCCCTCACCCCCAGGGCGGCTAGAATATGTGGTCCCCTCTGTATCCAACCCACTACTTAGTAGTCTTGCACCTGTTTGGTCTTGATGCCTCCCTTATCTCCCCCTCTAACTGTAGGCAGGACTAGCTAGTTCAAGTTGCGTGGTTTTGCCTGAAAAGGAGGAGATAAATAAACTGGGGTAAGAGTCTAATACTCCCAAAATGGGTGGAATCCTTCTAGAGGCTCTCATCATCGATTTGGGAGATGAAGGAGAGAAAGAAGGTGAAACACTCCACCAGTACCAAAAAAAATGTCAATTATCCAGTGAGGACTCCAGCTATATCGATAAGCACCAAAAAAAAAAAAAAAACAGACGAAAAACAAAGCAAAACAAACAAACAAAAAACAAAACAGAAACAAACAAACAAACCAAAAACACGCCATGGTCTTGAAATAAGAAACATGGCATAGCACATAACGAAGGAAAAGAAAAGAATAGAAAAAAAAATAAGTACGGGGCCGGAGAGATAGCATGGAGGTAAGGCGTTTGCCTTTCATGCATGAGGTCATCGGTTCGAATCCCGGTGCCCCATATGGTCCCCTGTGCCTGCCAGGAGCAATTTCTGAGCCTGGAGTCAGAAATAACCCCTGAGCACTGCCGGGTGTGACCCAAAAAAAAAAAAAAAAACCACACAAAAAAAAAAAGAAAAAAATAAGTATAATTGGGGACAACGATTTCAATAATCACACCCAAACAGAGAGGATCTGTGCAGATACTGAGACCTCTAAACACAGACCTCTGAGTGTATCACCCTGGACAGAACAGAAGTCTTCCACACACCAAAAAACACCACCGGGAGAATAAATGATCCTGAGCAAAGTCTAGAGCTGATCCCATGACAGTATACTCCAAGGACGGAGAAACCCCATATTTCTTAGGCCATGTGAATTCCTTTTCGAATGACCCCAATATTTACTGTGCCAGGGCAGGAGGGGAAAAAAACAAAAATGCAAAAAGCACAAAACCTTGGTATTTTATGTATATATGTATATATGTATATATATACATATATATATATATATCTTTTACCTTCACTTATTATTGTTATTATTATTTTTATTTACCTATCTATTTTGGTCGATTTCTCTGTTTGGGTGTGATTATTGAAATTGTTGTCCCCAGAAAACACTGCTTTTAGAAATAAAAGTGGCACTAGGATATGGAGACACATACCCTGATCACAGATTGGGAGGACTAACATTATTAAAATGGCAATAATTCCCATAGCATTGTATAAATTTAATGCAATCTTTATAAGAATATCCATGACATTTTTCAAGGAAGTGGATCAAACGCTCCTAAAATTTATACGAAACTATATATCTCTATGAATAATTAAAACAATCATTGGAAAAAAGAACATGGTGCCTGGGCAGTGATGCAAAGTGATAAGGCATCTGCCTTGCCAGTGCTAGCCTAGGACAGAGAGCAGTTTGATCCCCCTGTGTCCCATAGGATCCCCTAAGCCAGGAGTGATTTCTGAGCGCATAGTCAGGAGTAACCCCTGAGCGTCACTGGGTGTGTCCCAAACAAAACAAAACAAAACGATAAAGAAGATGGGAGGCATCACTTTTTCCAACGTTAAACTTTAAACTATACTATAAAACAATAGACATTAAAACAGCATGATACTGACATAAAGATGTAGACTTTCAGATCAATGTTAGTTCAAGTAATCTTAAGGAAATGTTACTATTTTTCCAGGTTTCTGTGCTTAGTTGCCTGAAAATAAACCATTATATTCTTTTCATCTTGGTCACCATTAGAAATCTAAAATTTACCTATTCTATACCTACATGGATACTTTCATATATGAATATGTTCATTTTGCAAGCTGATTCAATTTTGTTATACCATAAACTTCCAAAACTTTTTGGTCTCATCTCAAAATCTGCTATCATGTAAATACCTTCTCTTTTAAGCTTCTTAATTCATTGGTTTCTTTCTTCTTGCTGTGGATAAGAGAATGTACCTCTTCTAAGTCAATTACTTTCTTACAGTTTTATGAATAATTAATTGATTCTGCCATACTCTTCATACCACAAGTACAAGAAATCATTTTTTCTTCTTGATTTCCAGTTGACTTCTGTAGATATTGCCTCTCAAATATTCGGTTTCTTTAAATTGCATGATATTGCATTTATCTACTTGCTGTTTTCTTATATACAAAATTTCCTCAAAAACACTCTTTTCCTTTGTCCTCTGATTTGGAGTAATTCTTTATGGTATTAATAGTCATGAGTATAATCTACTATAAGTTTTGGGTGCTATTTTTTCAAGACTTTATACCCCAGTTTAGTATTTTTATATTTTTACTGCTTTATGCCCAGAACAATAATGTCTAAATGTTACATGTAAGAACTCTGTGTTACAAATAAGACCATTACCATCACTCCAAAAGTCTCATCGAAAATCTTTAACCACTGATTTCTTCTGTTATTCTGCTCTTTGTTTCCATTCTATCCACAATAATAGGTTAATTCTATTGAACTTCTAAGGCATTCATTCTATCATTTAGTCACATTTTCCTGGTTTTGTGATGGACTAGTTATTTCTCCTACTCATTATTATTTCATAGATTACATGGTGCATTTTTGTAATCACTATTTTTTTATTTTAATTAAATTTTTTTTGGTTTTTAGGCCAAACCTGGTGATGCTTAGGGGTTACTCCTGGCTCTGCACTCAGAAATCACTCCTGGCTTCGGGGATCATATGGGATGCCTGAGGATTGAATCACAGTCCTTCCTAGGTCAGCTGAATGCAAAGCAAACACCCTACCACTGCGCCACTGCTCCTGCCCCTAATTAAATATTTTTATTTAAAATATTGTTATTTAAAAAGCTACTCAATGTTAAGTTTTAGAGATATAATTTTCAATACCAAACCTTGCACCACTGTCAACTTCCCTCGGTCAATTTTTTTTCGGTCAATTTTTTTAAGTCCATCCCATACCTTCTACCTGCCCCAGTTGGCCATCAGAACAGACACCTTTTTAAGTTTGGTTGTTAAATTTTGGGTCTCATGATTTCATTGTTGTTGACTCTGGCTTAAAAATTTATTTCTGTTTTCTTAACACCACCATTACATCTAAGTCTCATTGATACCTACTTCCTGTTAATTCATAACTGTCTTTCTCCTCCTTCACTCAATTTCCTTCTTTTTGTCCTTACTATACTATGGGGTGCAGAGTGTTCTAGAAATGTCCATTTGAATCATTGCATTCCTTCATGCAGTTGTTCTAAATAACAAATATAAGTGATAGCATCATGAATTTAAACTTATTCTTTGGCTTTAACATGATATCTTCCAGTTTCATGCATATTTCAGTGGATTCATGACTGCATCACTCATTAAAGCTATATAATTATCTCATTACTTTATGTACTATGTATGTATTCATGATTCACTCATGTGTTGTTTGACATCTAGGTTGATTCCAACTCTTAGCTATTGTACTGAGTGCTGTGATGAATAGAGGTGTGCATATGTCTTTTTGAATTAAGGTTTTCTGTCCTGGGGATAAATGTGAAATGGATAGATGTACTGAGTATAGGTACCCAAAAGTGGAATTGCTGGGTAATATGGCAGCTTGAATCTGAGTTTACTTATAACCTTCGATACTGTTTTTCATATGGGTTAAACCAGACAACATTTTTAATAGCAATGGATAAGATTATCTTTTTCACATTGCTCCCAACACAGATTGTTCCCAATAATTTTAATATGTGCCATCCACAGTGGTATAAGATGATATCTCATTTAAATCTAGATTTGAATTTTCCTAATGATATAGTTGAACATTTTTTCATGTGCAAGCACTTACTTTTTTTTTTATTGGGGTAATGTTGATTTTCAAGACCACCTATTTTATACAGGCATAATTTCACACTTACTCAAAATGTATGTTGCCACACCAGGCCAAACATCAAAGTGAAATATTTTTTTACCACTCTGGTCTCTACCACAATTCAATGGGAATTCTCTGACTCACTAATTCAGTTTTTCTCATCTTTCATTCTTAAATTCTTGTTAAGAGGCTTATATTTTTTTAATTTAAAAGCAAATACCACTTCCCTTTTTTATTTATATAAGTGAGATCATCCATATTTCATCTCACTCTTTCTAAACATAGTATGACCCTCACCAATTTCATCAATTTTGTAGTAAAAGACAATATTTTATCTTTACTAATAGCTAAATAGTGTTTTATTTTATATATTTAGACCATGTTAAAATGTATTCATCTGATATTAAAACACTTGGTTGCTTCCATGTCTTGGCTATTATAAATAACATTGCAATAAATATATTTATTTTTCTATGGACTATCAAGTTTTTTGTAGCAACTGAAATATTTTTAATTGCCATCAGCATTATATATACAGTATTTATTAACAACTTTACCTATCTTAACCAATATTTGTTCTCTTGACCTTATTCTTATTGTAACTAATTTAATAATATATCACAATGATTATGATGTGGATTATCTGTTGATAAATGATACTGAAAGTATTTGGAACATGTTATATTTTTGTTCTCTGAAAATTTTTTAAGAATTAAAAATACAGAATAGTAAAACTTTTGTTGTAGGACTAGAGCTATAAAATTAGTAAATAAGGTGCATGCATTGTACACAACTGACCTGGGTTTGATTTCTAGACCCCATACTGTCTCATAGTCCTCCAGGAGTGATTCCTTGAGTAAAATACAGTAGTAAGTCCTATATTTTAGTCATATATCCTGCAAAATCTCAACTCATATATTGGCAAGTAGTTTAGCTTTTATATGAATGCTTAAGATTTTTCACATAATATACATATATTATTTGTACATAAAAGTGAATAAAATCATTAAATGTCTTTTTCCTAATCTTAAAAAAATTCTATCATTTCTACTGGAGATAGTATTAACTATGGAGATTTTTAACAGATACTTTTTATCATGTTGAATAAGTTCTCTCCTATTCATGGCTTGATATATATAATTATATTGAAAGGGTGTTGATGTTTGTCAAATAATTTTTTCACATCTATTGATAGGATCATAAATTTTCTGGTGAAGTCATTCAGGTAGGAACATGAATTTTAATATCATGTTTTAATATAACTGTATTAGACAAGTCCTGAAATCCCTTAAGAAACTTTAAAGATTTTAGTTTAGACCTTTTCAAATATAGATGATTCTTCAACAAATCAAGTTAAAACTATGTAGGTCAACTTATGTGTCAATTTCCTTGTAAACAGATGACAAAAGCTTATGCCATTGATGTAGTTAGTATATTGTTAAAATGTATTTTTCTTTGTGATTTTTAATAATCTTAATTATTAAAATATTTTAACATTCTGATTTTATTTTTTATAATTTTATATCTTTAAGCACCATGATTTTAAACATGTTTTGTAGTTGGTTTTCAGTTATAGAAAAGAATATCCCCCTTCACCAGTGCAATCTTCCACCAATGATACCCCTTTATCTCCCTCCTCCCCCACACCCCTGCCTGTATTCAAGACAGACATTCTGTTTCTCTCACTCACCATCATAGTCATGATAGTTGTTAGTGTAGTTATTTCTCTAACTGAACTCATCCCTCTTTGCAGTAAGCTTCATATTGTGGGCTGTTCCTTCCAGCCTTCATCTCTATTGTCTCTGTTTATTATTACAATAATGTCTTTTATATTTTTTAAATCCCACAGAGAGTAAGACTATTCTGTGTCTCTCTCTCGCTCCCTATGACTTATTTCACTAAGCAAAATAATTTCCATGTCCATCCATGCATAGAATTTTAAATAAAACTTTGTCTATTTTTATTGTAGAGATATAGTATATAATTTATGAAGCATATAATATGTGCTAATTGACATATATTGTTGCAGAAAAGGGTCCTAATAGACTGGGAAGAAACAAGAAAGCATTCAGAGGTCTTGAGAAGATGGGAGTTTATTTCATACTAGTCAGCATATTTGGGGTATAGCTTCCTAACTATTTTAAGTGATGAGCACATGCAAGTCAAGGGACTTTATACTGTGGGATCCTGAGTTCTGAACAAGGAGGGATGTCATTTTGTAAGTACCACATGTCAGGCTTCTCTTAGGTTCTGAACAAGGAGGAACACCCTTTTGTAAGCACCACATTTTGTAAACCAAATGCTAGGCTTTCTCAATCCTATTTTTATTAAAACCACCCTAAGCTTCCTGGCCCTACATATCCTATCTGGAAAAGACACAAAGAAGCAGTAGAATGTCTTCCTAGACAGCAGCCAATCATTTTAGAGAGCACCAAAAGCTAGAACCTCTCTATATATCCCCTTCCCATATAACCTAATCCATGACCTTGGGGAGATGGTCCTGATTGGTCATTATGGGGCTTGTGTTTGATGAAATAAAGTTTTGCAAAGCTTTACTCCAACTGAGGGTCTCATCCTTTGACTCTGGACCCTAACAATACTTTTTCTACTTCGCTGTAGGTGATGAAACAAAGATTTTGTATGCCTGGGTACAAGGAACAAAAGAGTAGGCAGTCTGAGAAAGTCTATGAATTAAAGGGGCTAGGGTTTCCAAGGTTTATCCATGAACAAGTATTTTTTCCTGTATGATAGGAAGTACTAGATTTAGTAAAGGGTAAATTAGACAACATTAATCAAGGAAGGTATGATCAGTAACCATCAGCATATTGAGAGTAGCAAGAGCTGTATTGTTTCCTTTGCAGAAGTTTTCAAGAGACTGTTGAGATTTTCTTCTAGAAAAAATGGAAATTTTGATACAATATAATGCACATGAAAAAATATAGTAATATTTTAATGTTACCAATATGGCTTTGGGTCAGCATTAGATATTGTGCATAAGTTAGAATAAAATTTTAAATGTATATTTTGAGTAGGGATTAAGTTTTTTTCAAAGATCTACTATTTGTTGAGGACATTTTAGTTTTCAGCGATGATCTATAAGAGGTGAAATAAATTAGTCATGCTTTAACCACTCAGGAATTTACTTCAATGGACAGCCACTTTTCCTGTACTTTTTGTAACAAAAAATCTGACCAAGAGGGCTAACCAGTTAAGACTTCATTTGTTTAATGATAAAACAAACTGAGTACTGAAAGCAGTTCACAAAGAACTTACAGAGGTTAGATATAGAAGCTATGGATAAGTTTTTCATTTAACATATGCAAAAAAAAAAAAAGAAATCAAGCCTAATTTCTTACACAAACATAAATGGTACAATCAGTGACTAATACATTTAGCTTATAAATTCCATTTAGACATAAACTAATTATAGCTGTGATTTGTCTTTTTTTCTGACCAAACAGTTTCATCTGTCCTGTTCTGTTTGCTTCTGGTTGTAATTGTGATTTTTCACTCATTCATCCTTGCTGAGTTCCAGAATGGGTCACTCAGAGGTCCTGCTTCTAATTCCCTGTTTTTGCCTCTAAATTTTTCCACTTCAGTTATTTCAATCTCATTCGACCATCAGCAAATGCTTTACTGAAATCTCTGTTTTTATTCACCAGTTTAGATCTCTTTGTAAGCACTCTTCTTATTCTCTCTCCTTTGTACACTCAACAAGTGCACGCATTTAATGACACTCTGTAGTGGAGCAGATAAAACTGGATTTCTTTGAGCTGAAAGCTGCCTTTCTTCTGTGGAAACCGGTTAGAGACATTGTACAGACAAGAAGTATTAGCATCTGATAGGCTTTATTCAGCAGTAGCAAGCGCCTCTGGAGACTTAGGGTGAAAAGCTGGTTTGTGGCATATGCCTGGAGAAAGGAAACTGTCTCTTGCTCAGTTTATTTCAGGATCAGAATATAAGCTATTTTTTTCTTTTTCTTTTTTTCCAGCAATATTGTCCGTGACAAAATTTTAAAGTCCTGCTACATCTCTCAACTGTGCCCAGCCTCCATCCATCCTTAAGATTTCATGTAGTCCAAGCTTTTGAACAGTCCTCAAAACAAACTGTGGCACATTTTAAGGGAATGCTATCGACTTTAGAGTTAGATCTGCTTTGAAAGAACCAAATTACTTGTGTATTTTTATGCTGATTTGATCTTTGCTAGTGTTAAGATTCAGTCATAAACTAAAAGGAAAACAAAAAAGAAAAGAAAATGGCTGTTTTTTCTGTTTGCCAGTGAGTTGCCTGAGATTCCTATGGTAGCTAATTGCAAGGCAGCTGGAGAAACACAGAGCAAAACAAAGCTCTGCTTTAAGCTGCCTGTGGTCACTCAGAAGCAGAAAGGGCTTAGATATAATCACATCCTGGAAAATGGAATAAATGGATTTAATACTGTTCAGCAGTGAATCCTGTCAAAGTAGGAGGCTTGGATGATGAAGTGTGCTATATAGTGTCAGTCTTCCTTATGGATTTTTAAAATGAGTATTACTTAAACTTGAATCAGCAAAATTAAAACTAGTGTGTCCCCTCATTTTACCATTATAATTGGCATACACTGACTTATTTGTGTTTGCATCGTGTATCTTCAATTCTTTTCTTATCCACCTTAATCTTGCCTCCTTGGTCTCAATAGATAAGAGACGACTCTCTTTAGGAAAGCTATGACTAAAGTGTTTGAAAATAATTTATTAACAGCTAAGTATAACAAAACATACAAATAGAACTTGAATAAAGATTCAAAGGCTCTCTTCTGCTTAGCATCTCTCAACTTGAAAGCATGGTGGGGAGGCATTAAGTCTCTGGGTGTAGAGTTTTTAAACTCAATTCCAATCAGAGTGTGGTGAGGCTTTCATACATGAAAATTCTTTATTAATGACCAACAAGTGTCCAGAAGTTTTTCCTGACTCTGAACTCAAGAATTACTCCTATCAGTGTTCATGGGAACATATGAGATGCCAGGGATCAAACCTAGGTC
This sequence comes from Suncus etruscus, assembly GCF_024139225.1. Lineage (NCBI taxonomy): Eukaryota > Metazoa > Chordata > Mammalia > Eulipotyphla > Soricidae > Suncus > Suncus etruscus. The sequence continues at coordinate 50,474,222 of NC_064864.1, read as the reverse complement.
AACCATGTGCAAGGCAAGCACCCTAACTGCTCTGTAGTATTGTTTCAGCCCTCTATATACTTTTTTTACATTACACTATATTCCTTTTAAATTACCAAATGAAAAAGTTTTGCCCATATTAAATGTTTTAAAATTTCCATATAATAGTTTTACATTTAAATACATTTCCGTAACAACTAGAACTTTTTAAAAAGTGGGTGATATGCCCAATGGTACACAAGGGCTTCTCCCAGGGACATGCTTGGAATTGTTTCTGGTCATGCTCAGAAGACCTTGTGTTGAGAGGCCTCTGATCCTGGCAGAGATTCCAGCCCTCTGAGCTATCTTTATGCATAAACTTGATGCTGTTTTTTAAAACTGAAATTTTCTAAAACTTTAGGCAATTTTTCTAGGGTTTCACATATTACCTCTTGTGAAGATAATGTGAAGCTCTGGGTTCTGAACAAGGAGGGAAACCATTTTGTAAAGACCAAGAGTCAGGCTTCTCTTGGGTTTTGAATAAGGAGGGATGCCATTTTGAAAGAACCATATGTTGTAAGCTACATTTTAGGCTTTCAGGGGTTTAGAGGAATCTTTTTTTGTTTTGTTTTGTTTTAGTTGTTTGGGTCACACCCCCCAATGTTCAAGGCTTACTACTGACTTTGAACTCAAGAATCACTCCGACTTTGCCTCCTATGGTCCCCAGGTAAATTGAGTTTGAGTTTGAGACTCACTGCCCAAGCTACCTGGCCATACCAGATAGATTATCGAAGATGACACAAGGGAACAGTAGGAATGTACCCTAGACAACAGCCTTCATTTTAAAGATCACTACTAGAACCTTCCTTTGTTTCCTCCCCATATAATCCAATTCATGACCTTGGGCAGGGTTCTTCTCTTGAAAGAGAAATCCTAGCCTGTCAGTTTGAAGGTGCTGATAGACAGATTAAAGCTTTCTTTCAGCTTTACTCCAATTATGTAGACAGATACTTCAACTTTAGACCCTAACAATAAAACCAGAAATTTATTGAAAATGAAATTTTTGAGGCTCAGACTAAATCCATTTGCTCCCCACCAGATATGTTTGCTATCAGAATGGTTTTTGCAGTGTTTCTTACACCGTCCTGTCTTCTTTTTTTCTCAAATTGTTAAATGTCTTTATGAGATCCATTTTTTTTTATTTTAAAGCACAGTTGTGAAATTTCCCTGTATTAAGACCCATTTATATTTCAGAGCAGAAAGAAGACCAGGTTCAAATCCATCCAAACCCCATTGGCTCTCTTTATCTGGCTAAAAAAATCACAGGAACAATCTCTTTTCAGAGAAAACACATTTCCAATGGTGGATTAAAATTTGCCTCTTTATATATATGGACACCTTTATTACTTGAACATTGGAATCCTATATAAGAATGGCACACATATGTCCAGAGAAAGTGGCTTTTTCTCTTATGTACAGACTGTTATTCCAATCTACTTGTAGATGTTATTTGTATGCTTTTTCATGGTTAACAACTGAGTTAACATCCAATTGCTACCTGAAGAAAGAATAATATTGAACATTGACACAGACATTTACTTTGAGTCACCATTGTAACAGTTTATAAAACAATACAATTTTGGGTAAAATAGCTATCATTTCCTAACAATGACAACTTTAAAACTTGCATCACTCAAGTAACCAAGTGACCACCAAGTGATAAGCAGTCTCAAGAAATGCATTATTTTCTATAAAATCATTTAAATCCTGTTTAAAAAATTTAACACTAAAGGGGACAAATGACTAATAGTCTTTTAAGTTTTTCTTCTGTTTAAAATTTGACAATAATTTATGGAAAGAATTGGGAAAATGTATTTTAGCTCTTTCATAATTTTTTTTTATATTTCTTTTTTTTTTAATATAATTTTTATTTTGATCATAGTGGCTTACATATTGTTGACAATAATATTTTAGGTACATATTTACATAAAATCAGGGGGGATTCCCATCCCCAAATTGTCCTCCCTACACCCCCGTTTCTGTCTTACCTCCCATTTCCTCTTCCCTCAACCCCAGGGCGGCTAGAATATGTGGTCCCCTCTGTCTCTAACCAACTACTTAGTAGTCTTGCATCAGTTTGGTCTTGATGCCTCCCTTATTTCCCCCTCTAAGTAGGGGCAGGGGTAGCTAGTTCAAGTTGCGTGGTTTTGCCTGAAAAAGAGAAAATAAATAAACTGGGGTAAGAGTTTAATACCCCGAAAATGGGCAGAATCCTTCTAGAGGTTCTCATCATCGATTTGGGAAATGAAGGAGAAAAAGAAGTTGAAACACTCCACCAGTACCAAAAGAAGTGTCAAATATCCAGTGAGGACTCCAGCTATAACGATAAGCACCACAAAAAAAGATAAAAAACAAAACGAAACAAACAAAAAACAAACACAAACAAACAAAAAAACATGCCGTGGTCTTGAAATAAGCAACATGGCGTAGCACATAACGAAAGAAAAGAAAGGACGAAAAAGAAAAGAAAAAAAGAAAAAAAAAAAAAAAGAAAAAAGAATAATTGGGGACAACAATTTCAATAATCACATCCAAACTGAGAAATCGACCAAAATAGCTAGGTAAATAAAAATAATAATAACAATAATAAATGAAGGTAAGATATATATATATATATATATATATATATATATATATATATATATATATATATATATATATATATATATAAATAACCAAGGTTTTGTGTTTTTTGTATTTTTTTTTTCCCTCCTGCCCTGGCACAGTAAATATTGGGGTCATTCGAAAAGGAATTCACTTGCCCTATAAGATATGGGGTTTCTCCGTCCTTGGAGTATACTGTCATGGGATCAGCTCTAGTCTTTGCTCAGGATCATTACTCTCCAGGTTGTGTTTTTTTTTTTTTTTTTTTTTTTTTGGTATGTGGAAGGCTTCTGCTCTGTCCAGTGTGATACCGTCAGAGCTCTGTGTTTAGCAGTCTCAGTATCTGTACATATCCTGAGGTGGGACTTATGGTGAAGTCAGTCTTTGTGAATCTAGAGGTTCTGTTACCTCAGTGTCATTTTAATCCATCTTCTGTGGTTGGTGATCTTGGTCTTTGCGCTGAACCTAGGAAGGCATCTAGGATAGCGTCTTTCTTTGTTCTTCCAGAAGCCCCTTTCCGTTACAATTGTCTCTGCCGGACCTTTGGAACTGGGGATCATGTTTATTGTGCAGGTCTTAGTTCAAACCCTAGACTAGGGCTTTTATGTTGGTCCCAAGATGTATACAGTCTGGTCGTGGTTCTAGCAGCCAGTCATTTGTAGATCACGATCTTGGCTTTTGTACCTACCAAAGGATGCCACGTCTTCTGGTTTTGTCTTGTCGTTAGCTGGTAAGGTAGGCTAAACTGTTCTAAGGTCAAGTTGTTCACATTTTCCTCATTGTCGGGATATCATGTTAGAGCTGGCCCTTGTTGTTGACCCTGCAGTATTAAGGCTGTCCCAGATGGAGTTTGTTTCTTGCAGCTGTTGTGAAGAGCTGTGCCATTTCTATGTCTGGGATCCAGGGTTCAAGGCTGGATGGATGATATCTAATCACCTGAGGTCTAAGTTGATTCCACATGACATATTTTCAAGGTAGGAGATATCCCTGTATTGTAAACAAATATGAGTTCCTATCTCTAGTAGATAAGAGCTCTTTTTTTTTAAATATGTAAGATTTCCCCTTTATTTAGTGTGCCTTTGCAGGGGGAAGTGGTGCTCCATTATATGTCGGAGTATTTGGGGTGGACAGAGTGGGTAACAGAAATAGGTCACATACCCAAAGACGATTAAAAAAAAAAAAAAAAGGAAATAAAAGTGTATGTGCCCACAAATGTATATGTAAGGCAAACATTTAAATAAATAAGTTAATTAAAAAAATAAAAAAAATAAAATGAGTTAGCGAAGTTTTTAAAGGACCAACGTGGTGCAAAAGACTACTTTGCATTTGGGGGAGAACAGGTAAAGAGTTGGTGTATTACAGGTCTTATGCCTATGTTGGAAGTACAGTTTTCCCATTGTCTTTTGGATTTTTCTTGTGGTGTGTGGGTTCCCAGGCATCTTCCAATCACATCCCCTGACCCCCTTCAGATTGGTAAAAATTTGCAGCTGGGAGGTCTTGGAAGAGTTCTTGCATTGGGGATACTATTGGACCTAAGTCCGGTTTCAAGAAACAGTCCACGTTAGGGGGAGTTGGTAGGGAGGGTCTCGCAGCATGTGTCCACAGGGGAGTTGGCTGTCTTTTCTTGCAGGAGACGATGTGTGGGTTCGGTTGGGTGTCCCCTCGCCTGGGTGCTGGGTACTGGTTCATTGGGTAGGAGGTCGATCTTGATGCCTAAAAGATTAAGGACTGAGGGTGGAGAGTTTTAATATGGTGGGAGATCTGGATGGGATTGAGGGGTGAAGGGATAGTTGGATTTCCGGGGGGGAGAAAGGGGAAGGTATATGGGAGGGGTATGAAGGAAGAGAAAAGAGAAAATACCATAGAAAGAAAGGGAGAAGAGAAAGGGAAAAAAGTAAAGAGAAGAGTAGAAGAGAAAAAGAAAAGAGAAAAAAAATAGAGAGAAGAAAGGAGAGAATAGCAAGGGAATGCTGGTTTGGTTGAATGTGTTCGATGAATAGAGCCTGTAGTTTAGGTCTGTACGTCGCAGGTACTGCTTTGGTGGTCTGACTGGTCACGTGCTTCGATTCCTAAAAGAAGGTTTAACCTAGAGATAAAGTGTATGTTAAAGAGTTTTCTCGTGGCCATCTCATAGTGCAAGCAAGGTATGGTATCTCGTGTGGTATCCCGAGTTGCCATCTTAGATTGTCCGCCCTTTGTATCTAAGGGCGCCTGTGGAAAGAAAAGCTGAGAGGTTATTTTTAAAATATAGTAAGGTAAAGGGATTAAAACGTAGTGTTATGGTATGTTGCCATTGCATTACGTGATTTCCCGCGGTGTTCTATACTTGTGTTCCTGTTTACGATCTCTAAGGAATTATTGTGGGCCTTTGTTGTAGGAGTCTGGTTACATACCTGTTCTCTCCATGTTGCTGTTTCTGTTGTTGCTGTTTTCTTTGTGGTATAATGTGCAGTCAAGAGTTTGCATTGTTCCTTTTTCATGTATTTTGGACACTGCTCCCACGTATATGTTGACTATTACAGTGATCGGAGTTTCTACCCTGTTAAACCCTGTTATATGATTGTTAGGTATTAGTTGTGTATAAAATATATGTTCTAGGTGTTTCAGAATAGTGCTACCATTCTGTGTTTATCTTTTGTCTTCTGGCTTACTTCATTTAACATAACATGATCTAGGTCCATCCACGTTGCTGCAAAGTCTGTGATTGTATCATTTCTAACTGCCATGTAATATTCCATTGTGTATATGTACCACATCTTAATGATCCATTCATCCGTTGTTGGACACCTAGGTTGGTTCCAAGATTTGGCTATTATACTGAGTGCTGCGATAAATAGTGGGTTGCATACGTATTTTGGAATAAATGTCCTTCCATCTTGTGGGTATATGCCTAGGAGAGCAATTGCTGGATCAAATGGCAGCTCAATTCTGAGTTCTTTGAGCACTCTCCAGACTTTCCTCCATAGGTGTTGAACTAGGGGACATTCCCACCAGCAGTGGATAAGAGTTCCTTTCATACCGCATCCCCGCCAACAAAGGTTGTTTCCATTATTTTTGATGTGGGCCATCCTCACTGGTGTGAGGTGGTATCTCATTGTTGTCTTGATTTGGATCTCCCTGATGATGAGTGAAGGTGAGCATGTTTTCATGTGTTTGTTGGCCATCCTTCTGTCTTCCTCAGAGAAGTGTCTATTCATTTCATCTCCCCATTTTTTTATAGCTTTGTTTGGTTTTGGGGGGCTCAGCTTTCTGAGTGCTTTGTATGTTTTAGATATCAGCCCTTTATCTGATATGTCGAGTGAAAAGATTTTTTCCCATTCTGTTAGCTGTCTTCTTGCATTAAGCAGGGTTTCTTTTGCCATGCAGAAGCTTTTTAGTTTGATGTAGTCCCATTTGTTTATATTTGATGCTAACGTTCTTGCCATTGGTGCTCCATTCTCAAAGACCTTTTTGATATATAGGTCTTTGAGTGTTCTGCCTATTTTATTCTCAATAAACTTTATGGATTCGGGTCTGATTTCAAGGTCTTTGATCCACTTTGAGTTGATTTTTGTATAAGGAGTAAGGTATGGGTTGATTTTCACTTTCGTACATGTGGTTTTCCAGTTGTACCAACACCATTTGTTGAATAGGCTTTCTTTGTTCCATTTCAGATTCTTGCCTCTTTTATCAAATATTAGTTGGCTATATACCTGGGGGTTTATGTCTGGGAATTCTGTTCTGACCCACTGGTCTGAGGTCCTGTCTCTGTTCCAGTACCATGCTGTTTTGATTACTATGGCTTTATAGTATAGTTTCAAGTTAGGTAAGGAGATGCCTCCCAGCTTCTTGTTTTTCAGTATTTGTTTGGCTATCCTGGGTCTTTTGTGGTTCCAGATGAATTTTGTGAATGATTGTTCTAATTCTTTAAAGAATTGTGTCTGGATTTGGATAGGGATTGCTTTAAATCTATATAGGAGTTTGGGTAGGATAGTCATTTTGATTATGTTAATTCTACCTATCCATGAGCATGGGATGTTCTTCCATTTCTTTAGATCATCTTCAATTTCTTTCTGGAGTGTTTTGAAGTTTCCCTGGTATAGGTCTTTCACTTCTCTTGTAAGGTTGATTCCTAGATACTTGATATTTTTTGATACTATCTTAAATGGAATTGTATTTTTAATCTCTCTCTCCTCAACTTCATTGTTTGTATATAGAAACGCTACTGTCTTTTGTGTATTGACTTTGTAACCAGCCACTTTGCTGTATTGGTTAATTGTTTCTAGGAGTTTTACTGTGGACTCTTTAGGGTTTTCGATGTATATCATCATATCGTCGGCAAAGAGAGATAGCTTGTGTTCCTCTTTCCCAATTTGAATTCCTTTGATTTCCTTCTCTTGTCGGATTGCTATTGCTAGGACTTCTAAGGTTATATTGAATAAGAGTGGAGAGAGTGGACAGCCTTGCCTAGTTCCTGATCTTAGTGGGAATGCTTCTAGTTTCTCACCATTGAGTATAATGTTGGCTGTAGGCTTTTCATAGATAGCTGTAACTATCTTGAGGAAGGTTCCTTCTAACCCTATTTTGCTGAGTGTCTTTAACATGAAAGGATGTTGGATTTTGTCAAATGCCTTCTCTGCATCGATTGATATGATCATGTGGTTTTTGTCTTTCATGTTGTTGATGTGGTGTATAATGTTGATTGATTTGCGTATGTTGAACCAACCTTGCATTCCTGGGATGAATCCCACTTGATCGTGATGTATGAACTTTTTGATGAAGTGCTGGATTCGGTTTGCTAATATTTTATTGAGTATCTTTGCATCTATGTTCATTAGTGAGGTTGGTCTGTAGTTTTCTTTTTTGGTAGTGTCCTTGCCTTCTTTGGGAATGAGTGTGATATTAGCCTCATAAAAGGAGTTGGGGAGGATTCCTGTTTTTTCTATGGTTTGGAAGAGCCTATGGAAAAGTGGTAGTAACTCTTCTTGAAATGTTTGATAGAATTTACCTGTAAATCCATCTGGGCCTGGGCTTTTGTTCTTAGGGAGTTTTTTAATTACATCTTCAATTTCCTCTGAGGTGATTGGTCTGTTTAGGATTTCTAGATCTTCCTTTTCCAGTCTTGGAAGAGGGTGTTTTTCCAAGAATCTATCGATTTCTACTGGGTTCTCTAGCCTAGTTGAGTATAGTTGTTCATAATATGATCTCATGATATGTTGTATTTCTTGGGGTTCTGTTGTAATCTCTCCCCTTTCATTTGTGATCCTACTGATTTGGGTGTTTTCTCTCTTTTTTTTTGGTGAGTTTTGCCAATGGTTTGTCTATCTTGTTTATTTTTTCGAAAAACCAACTCCTGGTCTCATTGATTTTTTGTATTGTTTTCTTGGTTTCTATGTTGTTTATTTCTGCTCTGGTTTTTATTATTTCTTGCCTTCTGGATGTGGTTGGACTTCTCTGTTGCTGATGTTCCAATTCTTTGAGGTGATCTTTTAAACTGTTGGTTTTGTTATTTTCCTGATTCTTGACATAGGCCTGTATTGCTATGAGTTTCCCCCTAATTACTGCTTTTGCTGTGTCCCATAAATTTTGACATGTTGTCTCTTCATTGTCATTTGTCTCAAGGAATCTATTTCTTCCTTGAGTTGTTCTTTGATCCAGCTGTTGTTGAGCAGCATGTTGTTTAATCTCCAGGTATTAGTTTTTCTCCATTGCTTCTTCTTGACCTCAATTTTGAGCTCTGTGGCATAGTGATCTGAGAGGGTACTTCTAATGATCCTTAACTTTGTGGTCTTATATAGATTGGCTTTGTATCCTAATACATGGTCTATTCTGGAGAAGGTTCCATGTGGGCTTGAGAAGAATGTGTATTCTGCTTTCTGGGGGTGGAGGGCTCTATATAAGTCTATTAGCCCTAAATCTTCTAATTTTTCATTCAGAGCTCTTATTTCTTTGCTATTTTTCTGTTTGGTGGATCTGTCCAGTGGTGATAGTGGAGTATTGAGGTCCCCTGCTATTATCACATTTCCCTTCATGTGTTTCTCCAGGTTTGCCAGTAGTTGCCTCACATATTTTGCTGACTCTACATTAGGTGCATAGATATTGACCAGGGTTAGTGTTTCTTGATCTAATGTTCCCCTGATCAGTAAGTAGTGACCCTCTTTGTCTCTGATCACTTTCTTGAGGTTGAATGCAATTTGGTCTGATATAAGAATTGCTGTCCCTGCTCTTTTTTGTTTTCCATTGGCCTGAATAATTACTTTCCATCCTTTTATTCTAAGCCTGTGCTTATCCTGCATCTGTAGGTGTGTTTCTTGCAGACAGCAGAAGTCCGGTTTATTTTTCCTAATCCAGTTCTCCACTATGTGTCTTTTAATTGGAGAGTTTAGTCCGTTAACATTTAGGGAGATTATTGAGAGAGAGGATTGTTGTGTAGTTGTGTTGTGTAGGGTGGTTTTTGTTACAATCGGGGGTTTGGATTGTGTAATTCGTCTTTGAGTAAGTCGTTTAGGATCGGTTTTGTTTGCACAAATAGTTCAAATTTGTTCTTGTTTGAGAATGTTTTTAGTCTATCCTCCCATATGAATGTAAGTTTTGCTGGGTATTGGACCCTAGGTTGGAAATTTCTTTCATTCAGTCGTTTAAATATGTCATTCCACTGTCTTCTTGCTTGAATTATTTCAAATGGGAGATCTGGTTTGATTCTTATGTCCCTACCTTGGTACTTGAGGTTTCTTTTCTTCCTTATTGCTTTAAGGAGTTCTTCTTTCTCTTTGTTTTTTGCCAATTGGATTACCATGTGTCTTGGTGTTTGTTTATTGGGGTCTATCTTATTGGGAACTCTTTTTATTTCCTGTATTGGCATTGCAGTATCCTTCCAGAGGGTGGGGAAGTTCTCCACTATTATCTCTCTGACTACTTGTTCTTCCCCTTTCCCTACTTCCTCCCCTTCTGGTATACCCACAATTCTTAGGTTGTTTCTTTTATCCTTGTTCATTAGATACTGGACCTTTCCTTCCAGTGCTTTGCCTTTTATTTCTTTGTTGGTTTCTTGATCATTTTTTGTTTGCAGTTTTCCTTCGAGTTCTTCAATGTGTTTCTCTAATTCTGTGTTTCTGCTTGTGAGGCTTGTTACTTTGTCTGTTAATTCCTTCACTTCTTTTTGTATGGAATCTCTCATGTTCTTTAACATTTCTTCTTTAATTTGGCTGATTTGTTCATCCATAGATTTCTTATACTCGATAGCTAGGGTTTCTCTCATTCCTTTTATTAATTCTTGCATTTCCTTCCTCATGGCTGCTTTTAGGTCTTCATCGCGTGTATCTGTGCATTTTGGTGGACTTGGAAGCTTGCAAGAGTTTGTCACCATATCTCCAGATATTAGTGATCTCCTTGATTTACGCATATTTCTTTGTATTTAATGGTGTGTTTTAGAGTGCTGTGCTTCTAATTTTCACCTGTTTTGATCCCCTGTGGTGTGGGAGTTGGTTCCCTCCCTGAGGGTGGTTCTAGAGGGACTTTTGGGTGAACTCGCTGAGGTTTTGATCCTCCTGTACTCTTTATGTGGCCTGGTTAGTTGTTTTCCCCTTTTGTTGGCAGCTAGTACTGGCCCTTTCCTGACCACAGTGGTGGGGGGCACTGTTTCTCCTCTCCTTTTTCTCCTCTCCTCTACTACTTGGAAGTCAGTCTTCCTCTTTATTCCTGTCAGCAGGTGTAGTTCCGCTCCTGGCCACACTGGTTGCGGGCGCTGTTGAGCCTGACTCTCTGTTCCCTCCCTTATCTGGGGGTCAATGAAGCTCTGCTCCTCCGAGTTGCCGCGGAAGAAATTCCCCCAGTCACGCCCTCCCAGTAGCTGCTCTCAGCCCTAGGGGGGGTCTCAGGTCCACTCTGGGGCTCGGGGCTAGGTTGCTCTAGGTTACCTAAAGGTCCAGGGGGCAGGCCCAAGCTCACCTAGTCTATTCGTCCCACCTGTCCCAGCTGGGCAGGTGACTCCGGCCCACTAGGTACTAGGGAATGTCCTCCCCTGTCCACGCTCGGGTCAGGTGGGATGAACTCTGGGGCCTGGAAGTTGAGGCAACGGGTGGTGTGGTCTCTGTGCCAACAAGCTGGCCTCTGCAGTATATGGGGGGGGTCGCGGGCAAGGTGGCTGGCGGCTGCGGGGTCGTCCACGTGTGAGCGCCCTAGGAGAGTGCACTCACCATGGACGCCGGGGGTCCCTACTCCCCGTTGGCGCGGCTGGCCTCTGCAGTCTGGGGGGGGTCGCGCGCAGGGTGGCTGGCGGCTGCGGATCGTCCACGTGTGAGCGCCCTAGGAGAGTGCACTCACCATGGACGCCGGGGGTCCCTACTCCCCGTTGGCGCGGCTGGCCTCTGCAGTCTGGGGGGGGGTCGCGCGCAGGGTGGCTGGCGGCTGCGGGTCGTCCACGTGTGAGCGCCCTAGGAGAGTGCACTCACCATGGACGCCGGGGGTCCCTACTCCCCGTTGGCGCGGCTGGCCTCTGCCAGCTCTTTCATAATTTTATTTATTTGTGTATGTGGTGATGTTTATAAACTTTGGGTAAAATAAACCAGAAACTTGGCACAGAATTTTAGACAGATTGTCATCGTCTCTTTGTCACCATCGTCATCCTTTTTCTCCTCCCATGAATGGACTTTAGCTCATTCATAAGGTTTTATTAGGAAAGCTCAAATTTATATGTGATGTCATTGAGCTCAATGGGAAACTGAAATAATTTTGTTTTGATTTTTTAACATTAAATTTCTATAGAAATTAAGGGTATCTAGATATTAGCATTGCAAACCTTTCTCACCAAGTGGAGAACTAAAGAAATCTATAACCCTTTGACCTCAGACAGCTATGTTGTCTGTGCTTTGGACAGTCTACGTAAGTTTCAATTTTGGTTGACTATACCAATCTAAGATGGATTATGTTGTATAGTCTATATAGGGGAAAAACACATTCTTGTGCTAGCATTGGCTTTTTCCTTTCAAGGACCTCTTCTTTCAAAGAGACCTTATCTCTTTGTTTATGATAATAGTGAAATACAGAAGTCAACAAGTTTTTTTTTTAATAGTAGACATTTAAAACAGTACTTGATTATTTTTCTAAGTAAATGAATAAAGATAGATATTTTAAGTCTAGGAAGAAAAATATGGGTCTTCAGATAGGGACTTCTGAGTAATCAATCTTTCACTGTAGTTTTTAAACTTAATCACATTTAGTTGGTTAAAGGATTTGTAAACTGTGTTATTATCCCTTTTTGGTTGTTTATCTTTGAGTCAAATCCAGCAATGCTCAGGGATTACTCCTGACTCTGTACTCAAGATTTATTCTTGGAACTTCTTGGGGGATCACATAGGATCCTGAAGAACTGAACCTGGGCAATTGTATAACCTGCTATATAGTCACTCCAGCCCTACCATTCTATTTTAACATTCATTCCCCAATATACTTCCTGGTTTATTTTTAATTGGAATTTTTACAGTGATGTGAATGGTTTATTTCTCCATAGATTTTCAGAATGCACACTGCAATCATTAGCAAGATCAGCTCAGAGTTATATTCCAGATTAATAGTTGTTGGATATCTGAAACATATGATACAATCTGATAGTAGCTCCAACACACAAAAGTATTATCATGTCATGGTTCTAAAGCATGTATATTTTGGGAGGACTTCCTGTGCATTATAAAATTTCAGTAAAAGTCCTGATATTCTGAGATTTTTACTATCCATTAGCTTTAGGATATTAGAAAATTTTCTTTCTTTTGTTTTCTTGTTCTAGAAATCATTGTGAATAATGAACTGAGGGTCTCACATGCAAAGCAAGGATTCTGCCGCTGAGCTCATTCCCAGTGTCAAGCATGTTTTATTTTAATGTAGTTGAGTCCTATGTTTTTATTGTAATTGCAAAATGAAATGCCAAGAGAATATACTCTATTTTATATTTAATTGTTTAATTGTCCACCCTTGGGTTTATGGGCCACACTCTGTGATGCTCAAGGCTTACCCCTGACTCTGTACCCATGAATCACACCTGGTGGTTTTGGGGAACCATATTGGATGCCAGCGATTGTACCTGGGTCAAATGTGTGCAAGGCAAGCACCAGGCCCACTGTATTATTTCTCTGGCCCCAAGAAAACACATTTTATTTTTAAAAGTTTTGTGGGTAACTAACAATATCATAATGTATATGGGAAGTAAAATTTTAGATATATATTTCAAGATCTGTTATGATAGTAATAAGTCCATGTTACAAGTATATTATGTAAATATACTGAAATATATGACATTCACATTTAATTTAAAAATAGCCCATATATTAAAAACTGGATATAAAAATCATAAATTTTTGAGGAATTATATGTTATTGTGATTTTACTTAGGTTTGTAAACATATTGCCTTAAAATAGGTATTATTTTGACATTTGTTGATTTTATACATGTTTAATGAATTAAATGAGAAATTTTTCTTCAAGCCTGAGTGTATTTATAAGGAAGATTTAGGTTTTGGGACTCAAAAATTAATATTAATATTGATGCCTTTGAAATCTAAGTTAGCTATTTTTATTTTTAATTTACAGTGGTTTGGGGGTTTAGGAAATCAGTGCAAAATTTCTATTTATTGGATACAATGTCTCATACTTGAATACAGATTAAGCTAACCTTAGATACTGCCCTTTTGATCACTTACATTCTATAGCATTGACCAACAATTCTGATTTTTGTTTTCAATATATTTGACCTCTTAATTTATACTAAATTATACTTAATTTAGAAACTTAGAAAAGTATAGCCAGTTTCAAAGAAATAACTACCCTGAGTTTATTCACAAAAATTCTTATTTTCATTCAAACAATAGGAAATAACAATAACAATGAGGCAAGATAAAGAAGACTGTGGTAGAGTTCTGTTTTTAATGTTGCTGACCCAGATTCAATCTTCAGCCCTCCATATGTATCCCTGAATCCTCCTAGGTAATGCTATAGCAAAGAGCCAGGAGTCAGACCAAGTAATGCCAGGTGTGTTCCACCCACCTCAGAAATTTGCAAACATATTTTTGAATATCTTTGAAAAATTATTGAGAGAAAGCAACTGGACATTTTCAACTATAATATCTTAGATCTGTTTAGTATGTTTAAGGAACGATGACCTAATAGAATGACTTTTTATTCATTCTTTGAAATATTATTAGTGTGTACATACTAATAACCTTGATCTGAATTTGAAAAGTTTCTTTTTTATGCATATAAGTAAAATGAATATATACACAAATCAAAGAAAAATAAAAATATACCCATATGTCTAAAAAAAGTTTGGGTACAAAACAATTTCAAATGACAACTTGTAGTTTTGACCTTTCACTTATATTATAAACAGAAAAATAAAGTTTGAGATTTATTGCAAATATTTCAGAAAGAGTTGGAAAAAATGCAAAAATGTGAATATAGAACAGTAAAATAGCTTTTATAAAGCTTGCCTGGTAACATTTCTGTCAAGTAAATTTATGAATTATTATTCTTTGCATAGACTTTTAAGGAGCAATTATGTTTCCCAGTCTCCTTCAAAGTATGAAGGAATGATTAAAATGTTTTTTGTATTTTGTCAATGAGACAAATGTTTTCAGTTGTTTAGTATGTCAATATTTCAGCTTAGGTTGTATTACTTAATAAAATAAACATTTTAATATTTTTTTAAAATTACATAAAATGTTTGTCAATTTATAATTAAGGTTCTTAGTATAGTCAAAGTATGAAAATATCTGAGCTTAAGTATAAATTTAAACCAATTATCATAGATTATTATACTTAGTTGTCCTCTGTAATATCCTTATTCCAATATTTTAGAGAGACTTCATGTGACCCAAACCATCAACTATTTCTCTGGTTTTAAGACTTTTTTTAAGTATGAAAATAATGTGAAGAGTATGAGTCAGATAGCCTACTATGCTAAAAATGTGATGAATGTACTGAGAACTACTGCAGAGAAGGCATTGAGAAGCATAGTAGAGATGTCACCAGGATAACAGAAAACTGCATTGGTAAATAGAAATAATTTGGAAAGTAAGGTTAAAATTGGTGGTAAAAGATGACACTTAAAAAAAGAAAAAGAACTAGGTGAAACTGGAGTACAAGTGAGGTACTACAGCTATCTGTATCCTACGTCCACACTTAAGAATTGGAGGAGTTGAGATGTATAAATGCATATTATATAGCTTTATAATATATGTCTTCAAAATTATATGAATAATATTTATTTAATACCCACTTACACAATTATTGATCAATTGGTTTTCTACATTATTTGAGAAATAAAAAGCTAGAAGTTAAAATCATAAACAGCCTATCTTTCCTCTGGAAGGAAAAAAGCTATGAAATGCACCAAGAAGACTCAAGAGTCCTCATATTTGTATGCATGGATTCTTTTTATTAAAATTTTGACAATTCTAGTTATTGCTTTGCCAATGATATTACCTCCTCAAAAGGGAGAATACTGACCACCAATTCTTTAGCTTTCATTTTATTAGCAGAGAATGCTACTTCTTTATAGAGAGAAACAAAGCTGCTATTATTCTCAGTAAATTGAACCAAGAGGAAGTTTCTGTTGTAAAGATAAAGACTGTTCAACTATCTCAATGGCTTTAAATGTTCAATAATATAGTGTGAAGAATAAGGCACAATGAGAAACCTGATTTTTTATTCCAGCTCTCCCATTAGCTAAAAGTAATATCAACATCAGTCTGTTCAGTTTTAAGGTTTGGAAACAATAAAGTGAGAAGATATAAAGTGAAAAAGATATAAAGTGAAAGAGTTTTTTAGGAGAATCTGAAGATATTATGTTAATATTATTATGTATTCAATATCACCTCTAGGAAATGAAAATTGTTAAAGTATAGATACAAGATATGTGACTCCATCACTAGACATATCTATGAACTGCTTCAGAGATCACATGATCAAATTAAGATAGAGAATAAATTTATTGGATTATTAAAAATTAAAGTTAATAGAAATCCTATATAATAAATCAACATAACATAATTTTTATCCCCATTTGCTATTACCACAGGCATTCTAAGAAAGTTCTTTGCTAGAATATTCTCACTGCCTTCATTTGTCCTTCATCCTTAATGGATAAATGTTAAGCCATCTGTGGTCAACTTTGAAACCATGTACAAATCCCTGGGGATGAAAATCAATTGTGACAGTATCTAATTGTGGTGCTTGAACATGGAGAATCTTAATTGAAATAAATCAATGGTATCTAGGAATGGGATAAAGGTCCAATTGTGTAGGTTTAAAATAGAAAATAACAAGGGCTAAATGACACTTTAAAACTTTCGATCAAGTCATCAGCAAGTAGAGAAGAGAGTGCTTTATTACAGAAAAGTACCCAACAACAGTTAGGAAAAGCAGCCATGTTTCAGGAACTGCTGATGGTGTTGAAAGCACTTAGCTAATATTAAGTCCAATTAAGGAAGGAATATACTCTCCAGCCACTTTAGTCAAAGGAAAGTAAAAAGAGCCATTGAAAATCTGAGAATATGAGAGTAAGGGGAGAAATCAGCTTCAAGGTCAACTTCTAGTAATGAAGAAATTCAGTTTTGCTTCAGAACACTTTGCCTTTTATTTGTTGCTTGCCCTTTTATATGCCCTTAGATCACAAAGTAACTTGCAGCTCTCCCAGCCACAAATGCTCTCTAGATTGCTGCAAAATAGAAATTGTTCATGATTCTTGGTTCACAGCAGACCATAGGGACCACATTAAATATAGGTTTGCTCTTCACAAAGAAAGTTTGTACAGAAAGCTTTGAGTATGTTATCCCAAAAATTAACACTCAATTTCATTGTGAAATTTGAAGCTCAGAATTTGCTTACTCAAAAAACTCTTGTCATTTTGGTTTCTGCAGCTGGTTATACCATCAAGGTTAACAGTCAATAAACTTATTAGGAATTACAAGCATCTTTGATTAATATTCCTTGTCTAATTTCCTGAGAAATGTACTATATCTTCTAGCTTAATGAAGACAAGGCTGAGTTATTTAGGTGTTTGTTAGGAAGGCTTATTTACATATAATTAACTAGCAAGTTGTAAAAACTTTACACCAACACATTGTTTTTTACACCAAATTCTGTACTGCTAAAAATATCCTAGTGTGATGTTAAATTATTGAATACTCCAGTTTTTCTATCAGTTGAAGTCAGAAATACCTCCATAAAATTTTAGTTTTTAATCAGAATCTACTTGTTTAGTTTCCCTTTATAAAATAGTAAAGTTTTTAAAGACAATTTTAGGTTCACATACACACAAATTGAATGCAAAGTAAGGATTTGACTGTTTGCTTGTTTGTTTGTTTGTTTGTTTGTTTGTATTTAGGCCACATTCAGTAGTGCTTAGGACATACTGTTAATGCTGTGCTCAGTGATCCCTCATGAAAAGCTTCTGAGAACGCCTGGGTGTGTAAAATTGAAATTGGGTAGGCCACCTGGAAAACGAACACCATACCTTCTGTGCTATGCCTTTGGCTACCTTTCTGCTTCTTTTTATAGTTTTATCTTTTTCAATATGTCACATAGTTAGAACCCTATAGAAAAGCTTTTTTCTTAAACTTTTAATTAATAATGTGCATTAACTTTTCTCTGAGTCTTTTTATGACTCAGTAACTCCATTATTTAAAACAGTAATATCTTAAAATATTTATTAAACTAGTAAAATTCAGGGACAGGACAATGGGTAGTGTATTTGCCTTGCATTGCAGTCAAACCAGGTTTAATTTCTTGAGACCTGTAAAGTCCCCTGATCCTGTGAGGAGTAATTTCTGAATGCAGAACCAAGAGTAATGCTTGAGCACCAGTGGGTGTGGCCAAAAATTAACAAATAAAAGCATAGTAATATTTTTTTGGGTTTTTTTGAGGTTATAATTTAATAGCAAAAGACAAAAGGCCACACTTCAATGAAAAGCACGTGTTCTCTCACCTGTTTTTCAAATGGTAAGTGAAATACAGAAAGTCACCTGGCAGTTCATGTCAGTTCATTTTCTTTTTTTTAAATTTTTAAATTTAAACAACTTTATTACAAACATGATTGTGTTTGGGTTTCAGTCATGTAAAGAACACCACACATCACCAGTGCAATATTCCCATCACCAATGTCCCAAATCTCCCTCCTCCCCACGCAACCCCCGCCTGTAGGCTTTCTATTTTCCTTGTATATTCTAATTATTAGGATAGTTCAAAACATAGTTATTTCTCTAAATAAACTCATCCCAGTTTGTGGTAAGCTTCATGAGGTGAGCTGTAATTTCCAGCTCTTTTCTCTTTCTTGTCTGAAAGTTATTATTGAAAGAATGTCTTTCATTTTTCTTAAAACCCATAGATGAGTGAGACCATCTGCGTCTTTCTCTCTCTCTCTCTGACTTATTTCACTCAGAATAATAGATTCCATGTACATCCATGTATAGGAAAATTTCATGACTTCATCTCTCCTGACAGCTGCATAATATGCCATTGTATATATGTACCACAGTTTCTTTAGCCATTCATCTCTTGAAGGGTAACTTGGCTGTTTTTACAGTCTTGTTATGGTAAATAGTGCTGCAATGAATATAGGTGTAAGGAAGGGATTTTTGTATTGTATTTTTGTGTTCATAGGGTATATTCCTAGGAGTGGTATAGCTGGGTCATATGAGAGCTCAGTTTCCAGTTTTGGAGGAATCTCCATATTGCTTTCCATAAAGGTTGAACTAGACAGCATTCCCACTAGCATTGGATAAGAGTTCCTTTCACTCCACATCCCCGCCAACACTACTTGTTCTTTTTCTTTGTGATGTGTGACAATCTCTGGGGTGTGAGGTGGTACCTCATAGTTGTTTTGATTTGCATCTCCCTGATGATTAGTGATGTGGAGCATTTTTTCATATGTTTTTTGGCCATTTGTATTTCTCCTTTGTCAAAGTGTCTGTCCATTTCTTCTCCCCAATTTTTGATGGGATTAGATGGTTTTTTCTTGTAAATTTCTGTCAATGACTTGTATATTTTGGAGAATATCTCCTTGTCTGATGGTTATTGGGTGAATATATCTCCCACTCAGCGGGGGCCTTTTGTATCCTGGGCACAATTTCCTTTGAGGTGCAGAAGCTTCTCAGTTTAATATATTCCCATCTGTTAATCTCTGCTTTCACTTGCTTGGAGAGTGCAGTTTCCTCTATGAAATGCCTTTAGTCTCAATGTTCTGGAGTGTTTTACCTATATATCTTATGGTTTCGGGTCTATATCGAGGTCTTTTATCCATTTGGATTTAACCTACATACATGAAGTTAGCTGGGGGTCTAAGTTCAATTTTTTGCAAGTGGCTAGCCAGTTGTGCCAATACCACTTGTTGAAGAGGCTTTCTTTGCTCCATTTAGGATTTCTTGCTCCTTTATCAAAAATTAGGCGATTGTATGTCTGGGGAACATTCTCTGAGAATTCAAGCCTATTCCACTGATCTGAGGGTCTGTCTTTATTCCAATACCATGCTGTTTTGATAACTATTGCTTTGTAGTACAGTGTAAGGTTGGGAAAGTAATTCCTCCCATATGCTTTTTCCCAATGATTGCTTTAGCTATTCTAGGTTGTTTATTGTTCCAAATAAATTTCAAAAATGCCATATCCACTTTTTGAAGAATGTCATGGGTATCTTTAGGGGGATCACATTAAATCTGTACAATGCTATGGGGAGTATTGCCATTTTAATGTTAATCCTGCCAATCCATGAGCAGGGTATGTGTTTCCATTTCCGCGTGTCCTCTCTTATTTCTTGGAGCAGAGTTTTATAGTTTTCTTTGTATAGGTTCTTCACATTTTTAGTCAAGTTGATTCCAAGATATTTGAGTTTGTGTGGCACTATTGTGAATGGGGTTGTTTTCTTAATGTTCATTTCTTCCTTATTACTATTGGTGTATCGAAAGGCCATTGATTTTTGTGTGTTAATTTTGTAGCCTGCCACATTGCTATATGAGTCTATTGTTTCTAGAAGCTTTTCATAGAGACTTTAGGATTTTCTAGGTAGAGAATCATGTCATCTGCAAACAGTGAGAGCTTGACTTCTTCCTCTCATATCTGGATTCCCTTGATATCTTTTTCTTGCCTAATCACTATAGCAGTGCAATGTTGAATAGGAGTGGTGAGAGAGGACGGCCTTGTCTTGTGCCAGAATTTAGAGGAAAGGCTTTCAGTTTTTCTCCACTGAGGACAATATTTGCTTCTGGTTTGTGGTAGATGGCCTTAACTATATTGAGAAATGTTCCTTCCATTCCCATCTTGCTAAGAGTTTTGATCAAGAATGGGTGTTGGACCTTATCAAATGCTTTCTCTGCATCTATTGATATGATCATGTGATTTCTATTTTTCTTGTGGTTGATGTTGTGTATTATTTTAATAGATTTATGGATGTTAAACCAGCCTTGTATTCCTGGGATGAAACCTACTTGATCATAGTGGATCATCTTCTTAATGAGGGATTGAATCCTATTTGCCAGGATTTTGTTGAGGATCTTTGCATCTATGTTCATCAGTGATATTGGTCTGTAATTTTCTTTATTGGTGGCATCTCTGTCTGGTTTATATATCAAGGTGATGTTGGCTTCATAAAAGGTATTTGGAAGTGTTCCTGTTTTTTTCAATTTAATGAAAGATTCTTGCCAGGATTGGTAGAAGTTCCTCTTGAAAAGTTTGAAAGAATTCATTAGTAAATCCATCTGGGCCTGGACTTTTGTTTTTGGGCAGACATTTGATTACTGTCTTAATTTCCTCAATAGTGATGGGTGTGTTTAGATATGCTACGTCCTCTTCATTCAACCGTGGAATATTTAAGAGTTCAAAAATTCATCCATTTCTTCCAGGTTCTCATTTTTAGTTGTATAGAGTTTCTCAAAGTAGTTTCTGATTACCTTTTGGATCTCTACCATATCAGTAGTGATCTCTCCTTTCTTATTCCTAATACGAGTTATCAGTTTCTCTCTTTTTCTTTGTTATTTTTGTCAGTGGTCTATCACTCTTGTTTATTTTTTCAAAGAACCAACTTCTACTTTCGTTGATATTTTGGATTGTTTTTCGGGTTTTCACTTCATTGATTTCTGCTCTTAGCTTTGTTATTTCCTTCTGTCTCCCTATTTTTGGGTCCCTTTGTTGAGTACTTTCTAATTTTATGAGCTGTGTCATTAAGCTATTCAGGTATGCCCCTTCTTCTTTCCTGATGTGTGCTTGCAAAGCTATATATTTTTCTCAGACTCTTTTGCTGTGTCCCATAGGTTCTGATAGTTTGTATCTCCATTGTCATTTGTTTCTAGGAAGGTTTTGATTTCCTCTTTGATTTCATCTCAGACCCACTGGCTATTCAGTATTAGGCTGTTTAACTTCCAAGTATTAATGTTTTTCTTCTGTGTCCCTTTGTGGTTCAAGTATAATTTCAGGCCCTTGTGGTCAGTGAAGGTAGCCTGCAAAATATCTATCCTTCTGATATTATGGAGGTATGGTTTATGTGCTAGCATGCAGTCTATCCTGGAGAATGTCCCATGTATATTATAGAAGAATGTGTATCCAGGCTTCTGGGGGTGGAATGTCCTGTATATATCTACTAGGCCTCTTTCTTCCATTTCTCTTTTCAGGTCTAGTATATTCTTGTTGGGTTTCAGTCTGGTTGACCTATCCAGTGTTGACAAAGCCGTGTTGAGGTTTCCCACAATTATTGTGTTGTTACTGATATTATTTTTCAAATTTGTCAACAATTGTATTAAATATTTTGCTGGCCCCTCATTTGGTGTATATATGTTTAGGAGAGTGATTTCTTACTGTTGTACATATCTCTTGATTAATACAAGATGTCCATCTTTTTCCCTTACAACTTTCCTAAGTATAAAGTTTGCATCATCTGATGTTAGTATGGCCACTCCAGCTCCTTTCTATGGGTGTTGTTTACTTGGATGATTTTCCTCCAGCCTTTTATTTTGAGTCAATTTTGTTCTGACTATTCAGGTGCATTTCTTGTAGGCAGCAGAAGGTTGGATTGAGTTTTTTGACCCATTTAGCCACTCTGTGTCTCTTAACTGGTGCATTTAGTTCATTGACATTAAGAGGAAGAATTGTCCTGGGAATTGGTGCCATCTTTATATCGGAGTTTGGTGTGTCTGTTGGTCAGTCTTGTCTTAAAGTTGGTCATTCAGTGTTTGTTTTTTTTTAAGAATGGTTTTGAGTCTGTAAAGTTTCTGAGCTGTTGTTTGTCTGTGGAACCATGAGTTGTTCCTTCAAACCTGAAAGTGAGTTTTGCTGGGTGCACTATTCTAGGCAAAGCATTTATTTCATTGAGTTTTGTCACTATGTCCCACCACTGCCTTCTGGCCTTGAGTGTTTCCAGTGACAGGTCTGCAGTAAATCTCTCGGATGTTCCCTTGAAAATAATTTCTCTTTTTAATCTTGCTGCTTTCAGAATTCTGTCTCTATCTATGTGATTCATCATTGTGACTAGGATGTGTCTTGGGGTGTTTTTTCTGGGTTCTCTTTTAGTTGGTACTCTTCGGGCATGCAGGATTTGATAGCATGTATTCATTAGCTCTGGTAGTTTCTCTTTAATGATGTTCTTGACCGTTGATTCTTCCTGGAGATTTTCTTCCTGGGTCTCTGAGACTCCAATGATTCTTAAGTTGTTTCTGTTGAGCTTATCATAGACTTCTATTTTCATCTGTTCCCATTCTTTGAGTAATTTTTCCATTGTTTGATCATTTGCTATAAGTTTTTTTCCCAATTTCTTCTGCTGAATGGAATTGTTATTCATCTCATCTTCCAGTGTACTAATTCTATCTTCAGCTGCTGTTAACCCGTGTGAAAGCTCAACCATGTTTTTCTTCAATTCATCTTCTGAGTTTTTTAGAGCTATTATTTGACCTGAAATTTCAGTTTGGAGTTTTCTGATTTCTATCTTCATATTCTCTTGATTCATATTAGTGTTCTCTTCTATACTTTCTTTGAGTTCTTTGAACATCTTCCATATTGTGACTCTAAACTTTTTATATGAGAGACTGACTAGTAATATTTAAGCAATCAGAGTTGCCATTGTCATTCTCTATGTCTGGCGCTGGCCTGCATTTTTCCTCCATTGTCACATTTGTATTGTGGGTTTTTCTACTTGTTGTGGTTGTATTCATTGGCTAAATGATGTGCAAGGCCAGGATGTGAAGCGGAGCTGCCATGCTCCTCTGTCTCCACCCTTTCTGGACTTGTAAACTCACCTCCAGGAAGACTCCAGGGAAGGCGAGACATCCTCCGATGAGCCACATACAGGATGAAATCAGGCCAAAAATGGAGCGCAGCACAGAAGACAGGTAGATAAGTCTGCTGGCATCTGAGTTCCAGCAGAGTTCAGAGGCTTCCCCTTTCTGGGCATGTAAGCTCAGCTCCAGGGAAAACTCCAGGGAAGGTGAGCCGTCTGCAGATGAGCCACACACAGTATGAAATCAGACCAAAAATGGAGCACAGTACAGAAGACAGGCAAATATGGGTGCTGGCATCTGAGTTCCAGCAGAGTTCAGCAGCTTTTCCTTTCTGGGTTTGTAAGCTCAGTTACAGGGTAGGCCAAAGCATAGTAATATTACAATGTATTTTGTTCATCCACCCATGTACTAAAAGAAATACTAGTTACTTCCATGTTTTGGAAACTAGATCAAATTTGCTATAAACATATATGCACAGAGTAAATCTTTGGACATTTTCTGGTGCTGAAGAGATAAGGGTGGGCAAAGCATTTGCTTTGCATGTGGCAACCCTAGTACAATACCTAGAAATACATTTAATCCCTAGTACAGCTAGATATGATCCTTGAGCCCTGTACAGTGTATGTGTGCCCCAACCAAAAAGGAAAAAAGAGAACAAAGGAGCAATTTATCAGTTGGACTTTAAGAAACTGCAAAATTGTTTTTTATACAATTCAATGATGTTTCATTTTTATACATACTTGCTAGAATTTGAAGTTGTCAATGTCTGGGAATCTGCTTATCCTAATAGGTAGTGGTTGTTTTAATTTTGGTTTCTAATGACACATAAAAATATGAAATATATTTTTATATTCATATTTTTATTTGCATTTAATCTATGGTATGGTATATATTCATATATATGGTATATATATGGTATAAATGGCATATGTATGGTATATATATAATATATATGGTATATATTTGATGAAGTACCTTGTCCTTATTTATTGAGTAGTTTCTTTTCTTAATGTTCTATATTAATGATTTTTATATATCCAATGATACCTAATTAATTTTATCTATTCAAATTTTTTTTCTGTCAGTTCCTGTCTTATAATTCACATAGCATTGTCTTTGGTCAAGCACAAGTATGTTGTCTTTATTCCTTGTCAAAGAGCTATTGAATATATCTATGTGAGCCTGTTTCTGGCTCTCTTCTGTTCCTCACATTAATTTGTCTTTATATTTGCATATCTTTATGCTTAAATTTTTGTAGCTTTATAATAAGTAGATGATGTCAGCACTTTGTGAGTCTTTACTATTTAGTTAGCTACTAGAGATTTAATCTGGCGATAACGATTGATTAAATTGTTGATATTATTGTTATGTTTAAACTTATTTTATTAAGGAAATTACACATAATAATTTATTAGTTTGGAGTATGTGATATAATGAAACAATATAATAATCACCACAAGTTTAGTTAAATATATGTTGTTATATATAGATACATTTTTCCTGGCAGTAAGAACACTTAAGATAATCTAAATAACTTTCAATGCATTATGTGTATTAATAAATGTAATTGAATTATAGCTAATTACATCTTTTATTTTTCATAATTAGAAATTATACTTTTTGACCAACTTAACCCTTTTCTTTACCAGCTCTCTCTCCATCTGCTTCTGGCATTACCAATCTGTTCTCTATATCAAGGTACTTGATTATGTTTATTATATGACAAAGGGGAAAAAAAGAAACATGACTTTTTCTGCCCAGACAAAAAGTTAAAAGAACTTAGTGGAGTCGTATTTCTTCAAAGTAGACTTCAGGTTTCTTTTGTTGTTTTAAATTGTAGTAGAGGTGACATGATTTTAGAATTATTACTACTTCTCCTTTGGTATTACTGAACCTGTCCCATGACCAAAGACCCTCCAGCATTGTTCCTGTGTCATATTTAGTCTACCTCTCTTTTCTCTTTATAAAATAAAGCCCACCACCACACCAGTTAGTAACCTTGAGAACTTATTTTCTTATTAAGATTCCATTTCTAAGTTACATTATTTGGCGCTTGTGCTTTTGTCTGAGGCATTTCATTTAGCATAATGCCCTAAAAGTCCACTCATGAGGTTACAAATCATTGTGAAGGATGTGTGATTTCTTTGGTGAGGTTGAATAATATTATATTGTATGTACATAATGCAGTATATTCATCTATCATGTATATTTTATTTTTTCACATCATGACTATTTTAAACAATATATTGTATATATAGTAAAATGTTTTAATAAGTATGAGAACATCAATGCAATATATATATATAACATAAAACAAATTTAAATATAAGGACACATATATAACATATAAACAGTGCTTTGGGTAATTTTAAATTTTTGGGTTGGGGAGTGTTCATACTTGGCAGTATATAGAAGCTTTTTCTGTGTTACAGATTTGAGGTCTTTCCTAGTGGAACCTGAAGAAACATGTTATGCTGTGGGTTAATTCTAATGGAGCTTGGGGGATTTGGGGGGACTATGGTTTGCAGAGCAATGAACCTGAGCTTCAATCACACAAAAATTAGCACTATTCCTTTAGTTATCTCCCTGTACCCAAGGTTTAATTTTCATTTGGTATATTAGCAAATGTGAAATTGTTTAGTCATACAGTGATTATTTTTTCAAGTTTTTGATATAATTTCAAAATATCATTTTCCTGGTGACTTGCACACACATTTACATTTACAACAATAGTGCACAAGAGTCCCTTTCTTATGTTTATGCAGACACTATTTTTACCTATTGATAATAATCAAAACAGACACAAGAGTTTATCTTATTGTGATTATAGTGAAAGTATTGGTTGTTAGCAATATTGAACATATTTTTCTATGAGTTTGTTGGCAATATTCATATCTTTTTCTTGAAAAATGTCTATTCAGATCTTTGTTCATTTTACTTCTATTAAATCATATAAATTCTATATTTTGAATTTTGAAATTCTATAATTGAATTCTATATTAGTAGCCTACCAGATAAAAAATTAGCGGATGTTTTTTCAGTCATCTGACTCTCTTTTCATTCTATTTATTTCTTTCTCAATAAAGATTTCTTTTCAATAGTTTTTTCAATGGTCTGTGACTACTCTATCCATTTTCTTTGGAGAAGCATTAGTTTATCATCTTTCTTCTTCTTTGGGGGGTGGGGTCGGGCTGGGCGACACCTCACTTTCATTTTTTTTTCCAGATTGAAGTTTTAGTTTTTATTTCTTTGTTTTATTATGAACAAGTTTTTTAATTGAATCACCATGAGATTCTGCTACAAAGTTGTTCATGACTGAGTTTCAGTTATACAATATACAACACCCTTCACCAGTGCACATTTCCTGCCACCAATGTCCCCAGTTTCTCTCCCTCCCTCCTCTCTGCTCTCTCCCCTGCCTGCCTCTGTGGCAGACATTTTTCTTCTCTATCTTTTATTAAAGCACTTTGCAGGAGAACAAATTTATAAATCTCAGGTAGGAATTGATGATAGTGTAATTAAAGTGAAATGATAATTATCATGCCATAAATAATATTCAAATATAAATAATGACAAAAATAGATGCAAAATTAAGAATATTATAGACATGCATAAAAATCAGAAATAACAAAGAGTAGAAGGGCATGTAAAATTCTACCTGACCAGAATCTTTTTTATATATATACTTTATTTAAACACTTTGATTACATACATGATTGTGTTTGGGTTTCAGTCATGTAAAGAACACCACCCATCACCAGTGCAATGTTCCCATCACCAATGTCCCAAATCTCCCTCCTCCCCACCCGACCCCCGCCTGTACTCTAGACAGGCTTTCCATTTCCCTCATACATTCTCATTATTAGGACAGTTCAAAATGTAGTTATTTTTCTAACTAAACTCATCACTCTTTGTGGTGAGCTTCCTGAGGTGAGCTGTAACTTCCAGCTCTTTTCTCTTTGTGTCTGAAAATTATTATTGCAAGAATGTCTTTCATTTTTCTTAAAACCCATAGATGAGTGAGACCATTCTGCATTTATGTCTCTCTCTCTCTCTCTCTCTCTCTCTCTCTCTCTGACTTATTTCACTCAGCATAGTAGATTCCGTGTACATCCATGTATAGGAAAATTTCATGACTTCATCTCTTCTGACAGCTGCATAATATTCCATTGTGTATATGTACCACAGTTTCTTTAGCCATTCGTCTGTTGAAGGGCATCTTGATTGTTTCCAGAGTCTTGCTATGGTAAATAGTGCTGCAATGAATATAGGTGTAAGGAAGGAATTTTTGTATTGTATTTTTGTGTTCCTAGGGTATATTCCTACGGAGAATGAGAATAAACAGTGTTGTCGAGGATGTGGAGAGAAAGGAACTCTTATCCACTTCTGGTGGGAATGCCGTCTAGTTCAACCTTTATGGAAAGCGATATGGAGATTCCTCCAAAAACTGGAAATCGAGCTCCCATACGATCCAGCTATACCACTTTCCTTTTTTTTAATTGTACTCGCTTTTTGTTATATGAGCTATTTAAACAAATTATTTTTGTTTATTTTGGCCACACCCCTTGATGCTCAGGGGTTACTCCTGGCTATGCACTCAGAAATCGCTCCTGGCTTGGGGGACCATATGAGACGCCCAGGATCTAAACGCAATCTGTCCTAGGTTAGCGTGTAGCAAGAAAAACACCCTTCTGCTTGTTCTACCGCTCCAGCTCCCTATTTAAATATTTTGCTTATTGAACTTTTGTCAAATATAAGATATGTAAATATATTTTCTCAGTTGCTAGATTTCTTTTATTTTGGTGGTAATTTTTACTGTGTAAAAGATTTTAATTCTAATATAGCTACATGATTTAATATTGCTTTTATTTCTAGCACTAATATGATATGGTTCATCAGTACGTTATATCTCTTCATAAATCTCTGATGAAATACTTGTTTGTATAATATACATTTTGTACAGATCTATTGGTTCAGACTATATAACTCAATATATCATGAGCTGATTTTCATGAATGCTGTAATGTTCTAGTTTCATTTCTTGCTTTATTTCACTTTTTCATATGACCACCCAGTTTTCAAGCATCATATGTTGAAAAAAAGATGATTTCCTTTATTCATTAGGAACTTTTCTACGGATTAGCTGCCTATATGTAGGTGTGTGTATTCTATTTCGTAATTTGTGTGCCAAATTTTTGTTTTAATAAACACTGTTTTAATTGTGATTGCTACTAATGTTTGAATCAGGCAGTTGCTGCCTCAAATTTTCTTTTCTCTCAGAATTGTTTGGCTATTATGTGTTTGTGTTTTGTGGTTTCATACAATTTATGCAATTTTTATCCTATTTTCTTGCAAAATGTCATTGGTAATATGAGAGGTTTTTTTTTTATTGAATCTATACATTGCATTTAGGTAACTTAATCATTGTAATACACGTTTTCAATTTATAAACACAGGATATAATGTAAATATCTTTGTGTTTTCTTATACTTCTTATAGCTTTTAAGGTGTATGTATTTAACATTTAACATTGTGAGTTTCACTTTCAGATATTTTGTACTTTCTATAGAATTAGATATTGGATTTGGGCGGGGGGTTTGGGGCCACACCAGACAGCGCTCAGAAATCGCTCCTGGCAAATTCTGGGGACCATATGGGATGTTGGGGATTCAAGTCTGTTCTGTCCCGGGTCATCTGCATGCAAGGCAAAAGCCCTATAACTGTGCTATAGTTCCAATCTTTGAATTATTTTCTTAATTTTTTTTGTTTCATGCGTAATTCTACTTTCATTTTTTATTCAGTTTCAGTTTTTGTTTATTTACTGCTTAGTTATTCTAGTTACAACTTTTAGCTGTAAAAGAAATGAAAAAATAAAAATTGGTTTCTCATTCTAAATCTTTTTTTTTAATTTTTATTGTGGTGAAAGTAAATTACAATTTTTTTATTTGAATAAATTTTTGAGGCACATATTTATTTGAGGCACATAAAAATTTGAGGCACATAGTGACAATAAATGAGGGGCATTCCCACCACCAGTGTTGTCCTCCCTCCACCCCTGCTCCCAGCATGCATCCCACATCTCTCTCCTTTACCCCCTGTAATAATAGTTCAACTGTTCCCCCCCTTGTACAGCTTGTTGTAGATTGGGTATTGATTCTGTTGTCATTGAATTTAGATTTGGTATTCTGATCAGTTTTTATTTTTAACAAAGGAACATACGACTGTTTGGTCTTGGTACCATCCATTTTTCCCCCTCAAATTATGTGGCTGATTAAGGTGATTCCAGTAATGTTGTTCTATGACAATAAAACAGTTTTCAATTTTCACCATTTAGTATGATGTTGTGTATTGTCTATATTAATATAGTCATTATTATGCTGTTATGGATTTTTTATTTCTTGTGTATTGAGTGTTTTTAGTCATAAATGTGTAGCAAATCTCATTATATTTTTAATATTTATTGAATTAGTATAGTTTTAAACTCTTATCTATATTACATCAATAAACATTTATATTAAACAATCCTTATATTCCTAAATAATTTCCATTTGAATCATTACAAATGATTTTATTGTTGCATTTGAATTAAATACTTAATGCTGAAGATTTTTGCATATATTTAACAGAATTATTACTAAAACCTTTTCTTTTTTGTGCTGTCTGTCCTTTCTTGTTTAGCAAGAATGATATTGATAACAATGTGTTTGAATTGTTCTCCAATTTTTTTTTAGTATTTTGACTAGGTGCACTGTAGTAGTTCTTAGAAAATTTTGTATAATTTACCAATAAAGCTACCTTGCCTTTATCTTTTATTCTTAGCTTATTTTAAATTTAGTTTTCAACTAAAATATGACTGATAAGTTCAGTCTACTTTTTTGTAGCTTATATTGGCTGGTTGTAAAATCTTGTTCAACTATCTAAGTTCAATTTGTTTGCATCTAGATTGTCATAGTAGTCTCTTGATCTTTAATAATGTTGTAGTATTTTATTCATTTTAAAAGGTATTTCTTTTTTCTTGATAAAACAGACAAGCAGTGAATCAATATTATTGATCCCTTTCAAGATTCAGCACTTGGTTTTGTTCTTTCCTATCATCTTTTGGGTTTTTATTTCATTTATTTATGGTCTTATTTTTATGTTAACCCCCCTATTTTACTAAATTGCTTCTTTGTTTTCTCTATAACTCCATTTAATAATCTAGGGTTAGAGTCTACATTTAGAACATTTCTGACTATTTGATTATAGTTGTATTTGTTGCATCACTTAGGATCTAATAGCACATTTCACTGTTTTGTTGTTCATTAGCTAATATTTTATTCTTTCTTTAATTTATGAATTAAATTACTTAGAACTTACTTAGAATCATGTTGTCTAGATTTTAGAAGGTTTTCCCTCTTTCATCTTGTTTTAGATATGTAGCCTATATTATTATTAGAAAAGATGACTAGAGAGGACACGCGGAAATGGAAGCATATACCCTGCTCATGGATTGGCAGGATTAACATCATTAAAATGGCAATACTCCCCAAAGCACTGTACAGATTTAATGCGATTCCCCCTAAAGATACCCATGACATTCTTCAAAGAAGTGGACCAGGTACTTTTGAAATTTATTTGGAACAATAAACACCCTCGAATAGCTAAAGCAATCATTGGGAAAAAGAATATGGGAGGAATTACTTTCCCCAACTTTAAACTTTACTACAAAGCAATAGTTATCAAAACAGCATGGTATTGGAATAAAGACAGGCCCTCAGATCAGTGGAATAAGCTTGAATACTCAGAGAATGTTCCCCAGACATACAATCATCTAATTTTTGATAAAGGAGCAAAAAATCCTAAATGGAACAAAGAAAGCCTCTTCAACAAGTGGTGTTGGCAAAACTGGGTAGCCACTTGCAAAAAATTGAACTTAGACCCCCAGCTAACATGATGTACGAAGGTAAAATCCAAATGGATTAAAGACCTCGATATCAGCCCCAAAACCATAAGATATATAGAACAATACGTAGGTAAAATACTCCAGGACATTGAGGCTAAAGGCATCTTCAAGGAAGAAACTGCACTCTCCAAGCAAGTGAAAGCAGAAATTAACAGATGGGAATATATTAAGCTGAGAAGCTTCTGCACCTCAAAGGAAATAGTGCCCAAGATACAAGAGCCACCCACTGAGTGGGAGAAACTATTCACCCAATATCCATCAGATAAGGGGCTAATCTCCAAAATATACAAGGCACTGACAGAAATTTACAAGAAAAAAACATCTAATCCCATCAAAAAATGGGGAGAAGAAATGAACAGACACTTTGACAAAGAAGAAATACAGATGGCCAAAAGACACATGAAAAAGTGCTCCACATCACTAATCATCAGGGAGATGCAAATCTAAACAACGATGAGATACCACCTCACACCACAGAGAATGGCACACATCACAAAGAATGAGAATAAACAGTGTTGGCGGGGATGTGGGGAGAAAGGAACTCTTATCCACTGCTGGTGGGAATGCCGTCTAGTTCAACCTTTATGGAAAGCGATATGGAGATTTCTCCAAAAACTGGAAATCGAGCTCCCATACGATCCAGCTGTACCACTCCTAGGAATATACCCTAGGAACACAAAAATATAATACAAAAACCCCTTCCTTACACCTATATTCATTGCAGCACTATTTACCATAGCAAGACTCTGGAAACAACCAAGATGCCCTTCAACAGACGAATGGCTAAAGAAACTGTGGTACATATACACAATGGAATATTATGCAGCTGTCAGGAGAGATGAAGTCATGAAATTTTCCTATACATGGATGTACACGGAATCTATTATGCTGAGTGAAATAAGTCAGAGAGAGAGAGAAAAACGCAGAATGGTCTCACACATTTATGGTTTTTAAGAAAAATGAAAGACATTCTTGCAATAATAACTTTCAGACACAAAAGAGAAAAGAGCTGGAAGTTCCAGCTCACCTCAGGAAGCTCATCACAAAGAGTGATGAGTTTAGTTGGATAAATAACTACATTTTGAACTGTCCTAATAATGAGAATGTATGAGGGAAATTGAGAACCTGTTTAGAGTACAGGCGGGGGTCGGGTGGGGAGGAGGGAGACTTGGGACATTGGTGATGGGAATGTTGCACTGGTGATGGGTGGTGTTAAAAAAAATTTATAAAAGGAAAAAAAAATAGAAAAGATGACTGATAATAATTTAATCTTCACTTCTATATTAAACTTCTTTTGAAACCTCAAACTATCCTTGAAAGTGTTCTTTTTTGTTACTTGAGAAGAACCTATTTATTTGGAATGGGAGTAGAATATTCCTTACATATATCATTTAAGTTCAAGTTTTTCTCATCAATTATGCACTTAATGCCTTTACATTTTTGTCTAAAATATACACAAGTTAATTTAATTATTTTTGTGGTGCAGGAAATTACACTCAAGAGCTTCATAAATTCAAGTTTTGGGCCTCTACTTCTAAAATTCATCTCTGGTATA
Source organism: Suncus etruscus (assembly GCF_024139225.1). NCBI lineage: Eukaryota > Metazoa > Chordata > Mammalia > Eulipotyphla > Soricidae > Suncus > Suncus etruscus. The sequence goes on along the minus strand of NC_064864.1, from coordinate 50,441,881 downwards.
TTTTCCTGAATTAACTGTCTATTATTCTAAATGGTATGTTCAGATATCCCATAATTAATGCATCTTTTGATATCTGTTAACTATTGTTTTACATAGTTGGTTGTCCCCTGTTGACTATATAAATATTAAGGGAGGTTTTATCTTTTTGAAAGACTGACTTTTGATCATATATATTTCCTACATTTTCAACCTTTGTGGCTTGAAATCATATTTAATCACGTATGAGAATGGCAGTTACTGCCATTTTATATGCTTTATTGACTCAGAACATAGCTCTTCACTCTGAAACTATATATCTTTATATCTAATGTGACAAACCATTAAAAATACTATAGATAGAATGTCCATTTTTATTCTAGCTACAGTCTTTTTGCCATTTGGGGGAGGGGTAAGGGGCCACACCTAATGGTGCTCAGTAAAGACACCATTTCTGTGCCAGAGGTGCTTCATACTAGAGTTCAAGGGAACATGTGGTGCTAAGAATTCAACCTAGATCTTCTGCATACTAAGTATGACCTCAGCCTGTAGAACTGTTTATTTGGCCTTACTGTCTGTCTTTAGAACGGTCAGTTCAAATTATTTACATTTAGGGTGATTATTGATATGTTTGTAGGTTGTTTGGTGGTTCATTTGTTTGTTTTTGCCATTCCATATTTTATCTTCTAAATGTTTTATATTCCTGGTTGTTTTCTTGTCTTTTCACTTTGATAGTTTACCCCCAGCGATTCACCTCACTTTTATATTTGAAATCTCTACTCCAATTATCTATCTAGATGATCATAAAGATTATCTGAAAGGTACATTTTAAAATGTCTTTTTTGTGTTGATGACAACTTGTTATTCACTCAACTATGAAGAGGTTTATCTCCTCCTTTTATGTTTTTTTTTGGGGGGGGAGGTGTCTAAGATTGACGTTGTTTAATTAGTTTATTGTTACTTATCTCTCTCAGGGGTTTGCATTCTTTTAAAAATATTTTAAATAATTTTTAGGGCTGTTTTGGTAAAGAAAATCTCTATTATTGCTTGTGTGAAAACTCATGGCACCTTTATTATATTTGATGATTTTTCAGTGTAAAGTGTTCTTAACTGGTATCTTCTATCTTTTAGTAATGTGAACATGTCATTTCAACCACTACGCTCCTATAGGATTTCTGTTGAGAAGTATGATAAATAGAAATGTCTTCAAGTGTTACTACTATTTTTAAGCAGCTTTCAATATTCGAAAATCCACTTTTGATATTTTAACAATGATATATCTTGTTATAGATCACATTGAGTTATAAAATATGAATGTTCTCCCAGAAATCTACTCAACTATGAATTATTTATTAGGGTTAGAAATTTTGTTATTTCCCATTTCTTTTCTTAATTACTTCCCTAAATTTCAAATATTTTCCCTCTTCTATTTGTATATTGACTGTCATTTAATATTTAGTTTATTACTCTTTCTTTTTCAGATTGAGTCTATTTACCGACTTTACATTTGGATGGAATTTTATTCAATGTTCTCATTATTCCTGTCATTTGTTTTAAATGTTTAAGTAAATAGTCTTCTTTTTGCTAAAAACACTAGGCTTGTGTTTTTATAAATCTTTTTGATAGTTCAGAGATTATTTTCTGTGTTTAACATTCTGAGACATCATGTATTATTATGGTACCTTTTCTTTCTTTTTTTTTTTATTTTACTGAAGTATTTTTTATTTATTTTTTTATTGTGACTGAAGTTCATTTACACAGAATTATTTACGATACATAGTGACAATGAATGAAGAGCATTCCCACCACCAATGTTATCCTCCCGCCACTCTTGTTCCCAGCATGTCTCCCACATCTCCCTCCTTTACCCCTCAGAATCCTACTGCAAATGTTCTCCACCTTACAGCTTGTTATAGGTTGGGTATCTATTCTATTTGGTGTTCCATTCTGGTCATTTTTTATTTACACTATGTGTTCATATGACTGGTCCTGGTATCATTCTTTTCCCCACTCAGTTTATGAGGCTGTGGAGAAACCCTGAATCTCTTAGGCCATGGGAATTTCCTTCCTTCCCCAATACTTACTGTGCCTATACAAAAATAAAAAATAAAATAAATGGTGGGGTAACACCAAGCCCTGCCACTGCACCACTTTTTCTGGTTTTGTTTTATGGTAACTTTTCTACAATGTTTTCTACATCTTTGAAATCTCTATACTTGTCTCCATTGAAGACTTGTCCTTTGTAAAAGTCTTTCCTCCCTTATTTTTAGAATGCTTGCTTGCTAAATTTTTCTGCCTGTATGTATCTGAATTAGTTCCTTTTGTTTTCCAGCAGATGGTGTTGTGGCTTTAGTCTTAGAAATTCCTTAGATTTTTTTTTTATGGCATCAATGAGTAGGGGGCATGAAAGTTTGAACATCACATTGTTGCTAATTAGGGGTAGTGGTGAGATGGGAAGAAGGCAGAAGCAGAGTTTGAAACTGCTGCTCTGCATCCATAGCAGTGCTGGCCACCATCAGTGCCAAAAGTCTGAATTACAGTTCTCCACCTCTTGACTGCAACCAAAACTCAAAGACAATCAGTTCCTGGAAATTAAGTGAGAACTCAGTCAGGTCAGCGAGTTCTAACCTAAAATATCAAGTGTCAGTTTTCTCTTCCATAGTGCCATATGTACATTTTTGTTGTGTTTTGTTTGCCAGTAACCCAGACTTTCACCCTTCTACTTTTTTAACCTCCCATAGCAAGGTACAGTGCCCAAAGTGTGTGTGCCTTGCCATAGATTCCTTCACTGAATAATTTTCTCCTCTTAATTTCATGCAAGACATGACAAATTTAAATAAGGAAATCCATGTACTGTTCAGCCTATCTGGGCTCTCAAACGGTAAGCATTTATTCTATGGTCTGTAATTAATTTCCGTTTGTACTTTTACTTACAGGTATCCATTTCATTTATCTGGAAGACTAGGTTTTACCTTTTTGATGGCTTTTCTTTGGGGGGGGGCACACCTGGTGGTGCTCAGGAGTTACTCCTGGCTCTGTGTTCAGAAATCACTCCTAGCTCGGAGGACCTAGGGAATGCCAGGGATCGAATGAAACTGTGTTCATCCTGGGTCAGCTGCATACAAGGTAAATGCCCTACTGCTGTGCTACCATTCAGGCTCAATATCTTTCATTTTGTTTGTTTGTTTGTTTCTACTACTACATAGGTAACGGATATTATTTTTTAAAATGACTCATATATAGTTTGTAATTTTTTTCCTAAGATAAACATATCTGGGGATAGTGTTGCTAGTAAGGTTTTGTTTTCCATACACCTGACACAGGTTTGATTCCTGGCATTGCATGCAGTCCCCTGAGCATTGCCAGGATTGGTCCCTGAGTGCAGAGCTAAGAGTAATCTTGAGATATAGTCAAAAGATTATAAAAATAACCCAAAATAAGGTTTTAACTCTGTATATTTGTGCTTTTAATATATTAAAGCATTGTATGTTAGAAAAAAGTAAATTAGTATAAAATAATACTAGAAAATTAATATATATTAATATACTAAAACTACAAAAGATATTTTTATATTCTTCTACCAAATTGCTGCAAGGAAGGATGCAAATACTGATTTAATAGCCAAGAATTGTATCTCTGAAGAATAAAAAATTTAATCCCCAATAATATCTCAAAAACTAGTTTAAATATTATCTAGTCAATATAACTGTTCTATTATAAAATAAACCATTTCAATTGTTGGGCAAATGGATACTGTCAAAAGCTGTGTTTATTTCTTTTGTTGCCTCACAGAATCTCAGGCCAGCTGGCAAATACCACAGGGGTCTGTATTTTGTCATTTAAAAAGCACTGAGCAAAGTATCATTGTTATAAATTCGTATCACAGAACTATGGGATCAGATTACAAACACGAGTATTCACTTTAAAAATGACTATATATCTCCCTGCCAAGCAAAAGAGTCACATGGTTGTTTTTATCAAATACTATTTCTATCTGAATAAGTGAACAAAATTTAGTAAAAGCTTTCTACAAACTATGCCTAAGCTGAGCATTATTTCTTAACTTTTTTTTTTTAGCTCCTAGATTCTTTTAGAATGTGATAAAAGCTCTCCTCTCCAGAGGGAAAACAATCACATATAGGCAGTTACACTTGAAATTTTTTGTTCAGTTTCCATAAATCCTCCTCTCTCTGGGCAAAAAAATACCTCCTATGTACATTATAAAATGAATTCTGAGTAATAGCATAACACTTTAAAGATTTAAAATAATAGCTTCTACCTCTTTTTTTTTATTTTGTGAGACTCTAAATGCTGATGTCTAATAAGATGGGATATTTTTCTTAACTCCAGTACATGCTAAAGATAATTACTAAATCACACACACACAAAAAAAAAACTAATGGTATATTGTAATAGTAAACATTTTTCTCTTTCAAAATTTAAAATTATGTTCTTTTCTTTTCTACCTAGATGCTATGCACACATTAGTTTACTTAATATTTATTTGTGTGCTATATGTATATATGTGCATATTCTAATGGTGCAGAATATTTCCACACGTTGCAGATAGCTCTATACCTTTAGTTATTCATTCCAATGATAGAATTTCAAGGATAAAGTCATTTTAATCACAATATATTCTTTATGTCTATTTACTTCATCTGCTAGTTATAGATTTTAGATATTTTGGGGCCTAGAGAGATAGCACAGCGGCGTTTGCCTTGCAAGCAGCCGATCCAAAGGTGATTGGTTCGAATCCCAGTGTCCCATATGGTCCCCGGTGCCTGCCAGGAGCTATTTCTGATCAGACAGCCAGAAGTAACCCCTGCGCATCGCCGAGTGTAGCCCAAAACCCAAAAATAAACAAACAAACAAAAAACAAACAAAAAAAGAATTTAGATATTTTGTAGTCCATAAACATCCTAATACATATATATATATATGTCTTTGTGCAGATGGGAATTATTCTATTTAAAGCATAATCAAAGAACCAGGGCAGCTATAGAATGACTGGCATTTGTTCACAGTGTTAGCACATTCTGCATAACACCTTTTGTCAAAAGAATGCTGTGGGGAAATTAATTCATTATATTTGTGCCACCTCAGGGTACCAATCATTCTTTCAATTCTTGCTTCTGTGTCTCTCATTGTAGCTTGATTCTGTAAGGAAACAGAAATGAGACTGAACCTTAATTATGTTTTACCAGCTAGCTTGCCTGAAATATAGAAGGATAGGAAAGCTTTGAAGGGTCTGTCCCACCCTGAAGACAAGACATTCCCTTAGCAGCAGTCAACATTCTCCTGAGGTGACTCTATTGTCTGTGGTGGTAATTGGCAACATTTTCACACTGAGAGTCTTTGTGAAGGTAGTAACAGTAAAGAGCTTCCTCTCTATTTCTGCGATGTAGATTTTATAACTATGGAAAAAAATCAAAAAAATTAACTAATGAAATGAAGTAACTCATATTTCTCTAACTGAATTCACGTACTAGAGATAGACATCGACCGACAAATTGCGGCCTTATAGAGATTCTTTTGTTCTAGAATGGAAACACTTTCAGATTTAAGCTAGAAATAGTCTCAATGTCAGTGATTCTTTGTTATTCATGTAGCCTTTCCTGACAGATTATTCTTTGGCAGGTTAGAGACAATTTTAAAAATAATAGATATTTTTTATATGTTGAATATGCTGATTTCTGATTTTTAACCTTTTCCATCAGTATTAGCTTGTCTGCTTGTCCATCAGTATTAGCTCATTTCTGGTGCTTGACCTATGGCTTTTAGACTGCCATTTGTTAAAAAATAATCTAGTGCTTAGCATTTAGAAGTGCAATTCCAAGTCCAATTGGCATGCTAGTTTATATTGTTTTTATTCTTAGGTTGACTTGCATAGCATTCCATGTATTCACAGCTGATTGGACCTATCATAAAAGAAGTCAGATATAGAAACAAAGAAGCAGAACACAGAAAGAATACAGAGGATTCAGAGTCACACAAAACAAAAACCAACCATGTTGATTTATAAAAAAAATCACGACAAGCTGAGGATCAGAATCTAGTTATATCACTAGGAACAAATCTCAAATTACATCCAGACTAAGTGAAAGAGCTAACATCCAATAACTTGATAAGGACCAAGAAAGCCACAAGTACTCAAGGAACATAACAAAAATAGGAATAGATAAGAAACCAATATCAATTAAAAGACATTATAACTAATTCAATAAACACGTATTATATGTGGGGCACTATCCTAACTGTTACAGATTTGATGAACTGTAAAGAGAGGTCAACAACAAACAAAAATATCTGTTATCAGGGCCAAAATGATACCTCAGTGGTTAGGGTATTTGCTTTGCACATGGCTGATATGGGTTTGATTCTGGGCATCTCCATAATGTCCCCTGAGTTTGCAAGGAGGAAATTTTTAATGCAGAGCCAGGAGTAGTCCATGAACATTTCCTGGTGTGGCTCCAAAACAAACAAACAAAAACTATCTATTCTCAGTGAGCAAATCTTAAACTAAGTATAAAATTTTCAGGAAAGAAGAATCAAATTCCTTTGTGTGAAAGACCTTAGATTTATATATAGAAATAGTTGACACTATATACATTGCATAGAGCAATAATCCTTAAAATATCTTTGGTGAAATAATTACAAAGATTTTAAATAATTACTTGTTCATATATACTACATAAGTGCTGAAGAAAATTATTTTTCTTTTCTTTTCTTTTTCTCTCAAGTAACTCCAGTAGTGTTCAGGGGTTATGCCTGGCTCTGCTTTTATAATCTTTCCTGGCAGGCAGGAAAGATCTTTTACAAAATTCTATATTTCTCAGTACATTTTTCAGTCAGATTAGACTGTCATATGAGTTTTCAGGAAAGATACCCATATAATTTGAATATTTCTCAAACAATATATTCTTTAAAGACCTTGCTTATTTGACAGTGTCAGGGATTAAACTTTATGTATAAAACATTCAATGTATACCCTATCCCACTGAGTCATATTTTTGTTTTCTGAATGTTTTATAAATTGAGCATCTTTGGAACAATTATTTCATAATACATATATTGACAATGTTTGGTATTGAAAGTGGATGAGTAGGATCACAAAAATAATCTTGTCTTGTGATAACCATATTAATTTTATTGACTTTCCCAAATTCTCCATATCATTTTGTGATGATACTAACTTTGGCTAGGAAAGACTTCAGCTGCATAACTTTTTTCCTTTAATCTGGCATGAGTCATTGGACCACATGAGGAAAGTCTGTGCATTATTTTGTATACCATACTGGTAGACAGTGTTAGATGCTAGCAGAAAAAGAAATGGCAGGTGCCTTCCTTCTAGCTGGAGTGGTTGATGACTTTATACATGAAGAAAATGTTACCATCTGCATACAAAATCAGCTGTCACCCCAAATGTGAAAATGTGCAAAGTGGCAATCCCAGATTGCAACTTTGTTTTGACAGGTGGGGGTAGTGGAAATATTCTCTCTAAATCTGCATTATAATACATTCTTTCTAAGCAAGTCAATCCCTTTCCGTTATATCCAAATAAATCCCCTTAATTGATTAAAATAAATATCTGTTGCTCTAATTTTAATATTAATAAAATCTTGTATATTTTCAGAGTTTATCCATTGTATACAATTTTCTTTAGAAAAATTTGCAATGTGGTGTAAAAGTTCATATGCACTTAAATTCATAATTATTTCAATTGCAGTTTTTATGTTGAGAACAAGATGTTCTGAAAACTGTATGATTTAAAAAATTATTAGAATTGTTATGCTATCTTAATAAAGTACTGATTTTATCATTTCAGTAATAATTTGTCCAACTAATTATCTAACTAATATAGTAGAACTTAGCAAACTTGATCTATGTACTCATAATCAAAGTAACAGAGAATTTCTTCAGTAAAACACTATAGAGATTTCAAAAAACCTTCACAAAGTGTCTTCATGGAAAGGAAAGATGATGTTCTCTTAGGCTTATTTGATTGAAGCAAAAATGTTATTTTGGGAAATGAAAAAATAAGAATGCCATTCTTTAGTGTACACTATGACAGATTGACTATCTACATTAAATTGGTACATTTATCAATCTAGAAAATTTTGATAGAACATGGTTAACCTCATTGTTGAAGAGACTGAAAGTAAAATAAGTTGTTGATTAGCCTTGGTGTCTGTGAAATTCAACTGAGTATTTTGACAATCCTTATTCAGTTGGGCGTAATTAAAGTATAATTTACAGCAAATGGAGAGTTCAGTGGCTAGATGCCTTAATTGTCACAAAAATTTTCTACTTAAGATGACAAGAAGCAGAAACATGGGAAAATCACTTGTCTGTGATGATAAGTGTCATGGTTAATTAAAGGGTAAAGGTCACAGTATGTGTAAAAGGAGTTAACTGAAATAGACAGCATTCTGCCACTGTTTTTTTTTTTTTTCTATCTCAGAACTGGTTGAAAACAGGCAAAAAGAGATTCTATAGACAGGAAGAACTAAACTTAACAGGAATGCTGCTTGAAATGTTGCAATTCAGGATAGAAAACTTATGATATGACTTCAGATAATCCTAGGGTCATAGGATGGTTATAATATCATTTACTAGAATTGTGTTGTTACTTTATATTTTATTTTGGTTTTTTAGTTTTGGGGCCACACCTGGTGATGCTCGGGGGTTACTCCTGGTTCTGTTCTCAGAAATTAATTGCTCCTGCATTGGGGAACCATATGGGACACCAGGGATTGAACCGAGGTCTGTCCTGGATTAGCTGTGTGCAAGGCAAATGCCCTACTGCTGTGCCATCGTTCCAGCCTGTTTTGTTTATAGGCATGTCTCAGAATTGGCAAGTTAATGTGCAAAAATAAAGCTTAGTAATTTTTAAATAGTATTTAATTAAGTGGTGTGTATGTATGCATTTTAATTAAAATATCTAATAGTGAAATTTAATAAAATTATTTTTATTTATGCATTTCTAATTAAAAAATAAATAATCCAAGTTTTCTTCATCACATCTATATCTAAAAATGCACACCTAATTAATGCCTCCTATTTTCTTTATGATCCAGATTTAGCTTGATTTTACATTTAGTGCATATATTTGTACATATATATTGGCATATACTGGACATATATGTATAAATGGTAAATATGACTATTTGGTTAACATTATTTATAAAGCATATTAAAAACTCATTTTACTTTATATATTCTAACAGAATCTAACTTTAAAAAATAGAAGGGCAAAAGTCATGTTTAATGATAAAACAATTTTAGGATAAAGCAGGAATATCTTAAGAAAAAAATATGCAAATATATTATCTCTCATTCTTGTTTTCTTTATAAAACTGATCTTTTCAGTCATCCTGATGATAATAATGTACCTCAATTATATTGCCTTTCTGTCTCATTTTTCTATTCTTTTTTCCTACAGACCCACTTTGTAAGACCAATGCCATAGAGTGAATCAAACACTCTTCGTGGTTTAAAAAGTCATCACTGGTACGTATATGCCTCAAGATAGAAAACTCATAGAGATTACTTATGGCTATGTATCAGTAGAATTTCAGTTCTTACAATTATGATGGTCATTATTCCCTTGGTTCACCAAAGAATGAAAGAGGATGAAATTCAAATCTTATTCATAGCATTTCCTTTGACTTTGCATCTTTCCTTGTATAATTCAAAGTTCAATCCAAAGCTTTAATGAAATCTTATTAGATGATTCTGGAATGAGAGATTAATTTTAAATTCTTACAACTGTGTATTTGTTTACATTAAAGACGTATCATTGAGTTGGTTGACAGACCAATGAAATTTTAATTAGACTTTTTCCCTGAAGAAAAAGGATCTCACCTTTGAGATTAATTTGAGAAAAAAACAAGAAAAATCCTTCTTTTATAGTTTTGCATGTAAATCACTCTAAGATCTTTTGTTGCTGAACCTGTTCTCAAACTTTTAATGGGCAGGATGGCTTAAAAAAAGGGCTGTTAACTTAAGATTTAATATAGAAATGCTTTTTTGTTGTTTATTTATAAAATAAATTCTATACAGGAAAATAATTATTATCTAATTAAAGTCACTCAATTCCTGAAGAAAATGGTCACTCTATTTGTCAAAGTTAGTAGTAGTAATTTTTTTGAATAAAGTTCTAATAGTTTGGCTTCTCTTGATTGATGTTTTAAAAATTTTGTCTTTGTATTGAATCTTATTACCAACATTTCAAATGCTAAGTTAACTCCATAGTCAACTCCTACATGTACTTTTCATGTTTAATCACATGCTTTTTCTTATATAATATTACATTTTTATTACATTATATATACTTATATATTTTGCTTTTTGGGCAACATCTGGTGATGCGCAGGAGTTACTCCTGGCTATGTGCTCAGAAATCACTCATGGCTTGGGGGACCATATGTGCCACCACTCCTGCCCCATATTATTTTCTTAAGTAATATTAATTTTCTAAGATATGTCACATTTCTTATTATTCTTAAACATTTTGTAATTTGTTGATGAATTACTTAGTCCTTAAAAATGGTCATAGTCCCACATAAAAGATACCTCCATAAAATTATGAGGATAGAAATTTTGCAGACCACCTTTGCTGACCACAAGGCTCTGAAATTAGATGTGAACAACAAAGGGACATGGAAGAAATACTTTAACAACTGTAAATTAAACAGCCTGCTAATTAACAACCATTGGGTCTGAGATGAAATCAAAGAGAAATAAAATCTTTCCTGGAAACAAATGACAATGAAGACACAAACTATCAGAATCTCTGGGACACAGCAAAACTGGTATTGAGAGGAAAGTTTATAGCTTTGCAAGCACACATCAGGAAGAAAGAAGGGCCACACCTGAACATCTTAATGACACAGCTTATAAAATTAGAAAATGATCAACAAAGGGAACCAAAATAGAAAGACAGGAAATAACAAAGCTGAGAGCAGAAATCAATAAAGTATAAACCCAAAAACAATCTGAAAGATCTACGAAAGTAAAAGTTGTTTTTTTGAAAAAGTAAACAAGATTTATAGACCATTGGCAAAACTCACAAAGAAAGACAGAGAGAAAATTGATAACCATATTAGAAATGAAAAGGAGGATATCATTACAGATATTGCAGAAATTCAAAGGGTAATCAGAGACTACTTTGAGAAATTGTATGCCACAAAACATGAGAACCTGGAAGAAATGGATAAATTCTTGGACTCATAAAATTTCAAGGTTGAGTAAGGAGAATGTAGCATATCTAAACATCCTCATCACTAATGAGGAAATTACAAGAGTAATCAAATGCCTGCCAAAAAGAAAAGCCAAGGACCAGATGGATTTACTAATGAATTCTTTCAAACCTTTTAAGAGAAACTACTACCAATCCTAGCCAGACTCTTTTATGAAATTGAAAAATGGGAACACTTATAAACAGCTTTTATGAAGTGAGCATCACCTTGATACCAAAACCAGACAGAGATGCTGCCAAAAAAGAAAAATAGAGACCAATATCCCTGATAAATACGGTTTCAAAGATCCTCAACAAAGTCCTGACAAAAAGGATCCAATGCCTCATCAAGAAGATCATTCACTATGATTAAGTAGGTTTCCTCTCAGGAATGCAAGGATGGTTTAACATCTGTAAATTTATCAACATAATACACAACATCAACAAGAAAAATAAAAATCACATGATCATATCAATAGGCACAAAGAAAGCATTTGATAAGATCCAATCTTGATAAAAAGAAAACTCTCAGCAAGATAGGAATGAAGAGAACATTTCTCAATTAAGGCCATCTACCACAAGACAATGGCAAATATTATCCTTAGTGGAGAGAAACTAAAAGCCTTTCCTCTAAATCCTAGTAAAAGACAAGGCTGTCCTCTCTCACCATTCCTATTCAGCATAGTACTGGTAGTCCTTGCTATAGCAATTAGGCAAGAAAAAAATATCAAGGGCATCCAGATAGGAAAGGAAGTAGTCAAGCTCTTACTGTTTGTAGATGACATGGTACAATACTTAGAAAACCCTAAAGACTCTACCAAAAAGCTTCTAGAAACAATAGATTCATATAGCAATGTGGCAGGCTACAAAGTTAGCATGCAAAAATTAATTGCCTTTTTATACACCAATAATGATAGGGAAGAAATGGACATTAAGAAAACAACCCCATTCACATTAGTGCCACACAAACTCAAATATCTTGGAGTCAACTTGACCAAAGAAGTGAAGGACCTATACAAAGAAAACTGTAAAACCCTGCTCCAAGAAATGAGAGGACTCGCAGAAATGGAGACACATACCCTGCTCATGGTTTTGCAGGATTAACATCAATAAAATGACAATACTCCCCAAACCGTAAGGTATGTAGAACAATACAAAGGTAAAACACTCCATGACATTAAGACTAAAGGCATCTTTCAGGAGGAAACTGCACTCTCCAAACAAATGGAAGTAGAGATAAACAGACGAGAATATATTAAGCTAAGAAGCTTCTGCACCTCAAAGGAAATAGTGCCCAGGATACAAGAGCCACCCACTGAGTGGGAGAAACTATTCACCCAATACCCATTAGATAAGGGGCTAATATCCAAAATATACAAGGTACTGACAGAACTTTACAAGAAAAAAAAATCTAATTCCATCAAAAAATGGGGAGAACAAATGAACAGACACTTTGACAAAGAAGAAATACAAATGGCCAAAAGACGCATGAAAAATGCTCAACATCACTAATCATCAGGAATATGCAAATCAAAACAACTATGAGGTACTACCTCACATCACAGAGATTGGCACACATCACAAAGTATGAGCACAAGAGAACAAGCAGTGCTGGCGGGAATGTGGAGAGAAAGGAACTCTTATTCACAGCTGGTGGGAATGCCATCTAGTCCAACCTTTATGAAAAGCGATATGGAGATTTCTAAAAACTGAAAATTGAGCCCCCATACGATTCAGCTATACCACACCTAGGGATATCCTCTAGGAACACAAAAATACAATACAAAAATCCCTTCCTCATATGTATATTTATTGCACCAATATTTAAATAGTCAGACTCTCTGGAAACAACCAAGATGCTTTTCAACAGACGAATGGCTAAAGAAACTGTGGTACATATACACAATGAAATATGCAGCATTCAGAAGAAATGAAGTCATAAAATTTTCCTATACATGGATGTACATGGAATCTAATATGCTGAGTGAAATAAGTCAGAGGGAGGAGATAGACACAGAATAGTCTCACTCATCTATGGATTTTAAGAAAAAATAAAAGACATTTTTGCAATAATTCTCAGAGACAAAGAGATGTGGGCTGAAGAGCCAGCTCATGACATGAAGCTCACCACAAACTGTGGTGAGTGCCGTTAGAGAAATAAATACACTGAGAACTATCATAACAATTTGAATGAATGAGGGAAGTAGAAAGTACAGGCGGGGGTGGGGTAGGGAGGAGGTATATTTGGGACATTGATGATGGGACTGTTGCACTGTTCAGGGGGGGTGTTCTTTAAATGACTGAAACCCAACTACAATCATGTTTGTAATCAAGGTGTTTAAATAAAGATAATAAATATATATAAAAAAGAAAACATTTCTTAGAAAAATATCTTAGATGCAAAAAATCTCCATAAAATATTAGTGAACCAAATTCCACTATATATTTAAATATCATACATTAATACCTATTGTGTTTTTCCAAAAACTAAAGAATGTTTCAATATGGTCAAATCTATTAAATCTATGTACTAAGTCAATAAAACAAAAGATAATAAGATAATTTCAGTATAGACAAAGCATGCCATCAAGTTCAGACAATATCCTTTTTTACAGTACATGAACATAAACCAAAAATGACAAAAGACTTATAACAGTCTTGACACATTATTATTTGTGCGTTTTGTAATTTGGTCATTTAAATATTAAGTTAAAAATAATAATTCAATTCAACATTAGGGTTTTTTTTTATTGTTCTAATGGCAATAGTGACTGCATGTGTCCAGACAATCCTGTATCAGGACTGTGGCCAACCTACATATATCTGAATCAGTATAGTGGCCTTGCATAAAGCAAAGTTGTATTTATACCTGACAGAGAATGAAGCTGGCAGACATGGGCTGACAGGGGTTTCAGCAAAAGTCAGGGCCTGCTTGATACATGGTAATACTGTGAGTAAACCAGAGTATATTTGTAGAAAATGCATGGTTGGCTGGTCGGATGGCAGTTGGTTTATCAGAACTTATTAAAGTTAGTATCACAAAAACGTTGGCATATAAGCCCCCCCCCCCACTTCTCAATTTGACTGGCTTAAAAAAAAAGAAAATACATGGAAAAAATATGGCTACTAGTTGGTATATCTCCTTTAGCAAAGACTATTGCTTGTCAACCTTCTTTCAAGTCTCATTTGGTAGACTTTCTTGATTGTTGGATCTTTTTTCCAAACTAGCTTGGTTGCTTCCCAGGAATAAATGAAACTCCCTTAAAAATTTACCTCAATGGTCTAGTAGGAAAGAGGGTGGGTTCTGATATTGTGTCCACCTGCATTAGTATCAACAAGGTTGCCAGAGGTTTTGATTATTTAGGTTATGATTATTTATTAGGTTATGATTATAACCTAAAACGTTCTTTCTCTCAGGCTGCACACTAAGGATATCTGGTATTTCTTAACTTTCGTTTAGGTTTGTTATTTTGATGGACTCTAGGGCAAAGTAGTGTGCCTAATAAGGGTAGGTATTTAGTCTCCACCTTTTTCTTGGTTTTCTTGTGCATACCTTTCTCTGGTTCCCAATAGTGAAGTTCTGGTACTTCTCTTTGCTGTATCATAAAATTAGGGTGTTAGGTGTTGGACTCAACTGTTTTCTACTCTCCAGGGAAAAGTCTAATACCTCAGAGATATTTTCTCAATTTTGACCTTTATTGTAAAGTTTCAGTATTTTTTTGTTTCTTTTCAATTTATGGTTGAAGAAATGATCTAATATCCATGACTGCATCCGTGTTCATTATTCCACATTCTGTGTACATCTACTTAATTGTGTATTTGTTATGATCATAAGAGAATACAAGCATAAGTTTCCCTCCTCTGCTTTATTCTGTCTCCCTTACTCCTTTCAAGGATCTATGCTTATATAATTTAATTAAAACCAAAAACAAATATTGCAAGATTTATATCCAAAACATCTTGAAGAAATTTATAAGAAGACAGGTATAAAACACTTCATAGTAATCTTTTTTATTGTAAAATGGCAATCCATAGTTGGAAGTATCCTACTTCTCTATTCCCAGGTGAATTATTAAATAAAATATGGTACAAACATAAAACAAAATATGATATAGAGTCAGAAACAAAGAGCTATTTTTATTGCAATTAAGCTATACTTCACAAACTAATAAGAAAAAGAAATGAGAATAAGATTTATAGCACCAGTTAAAAAATTAAAAATGCATTAAATAACATTGTATTTTTAAAGATACATAAATATCTAAATAGATATACAGAAGAATTTGGGAAAATATGTTTTAAAAGCACCAGTGTACATGCCTTCCTGTAGGAAGGGAATAGTGTAGAATATATTATAAGGGAATAATATTAATATAAAAAAGGGTGATTCACATGAGTGAAAACAATTTAAAAAAGCATGTGTAATGAAACTTCTTATACTTTTGTATGTATAGAGTTGGATAGAATTAAAATTAAAATATTTACATGAAATACATATCTATATAATTTTTATAGTTTTATATATCATGCAAGATTTTATTAGTTTTTCAAATATATGGAGAAATATTAAAGATATATACCACCCAAGCCATGGACACATCAGTAATATAAATTAATTTTCACTTTCAGTGCTCTGAAAAGTAGTTACTTTGCAAAGATTCGTAACTTGTCTTGATTTAGTTGAAGAGAAAAGGATAAAATAGTTTGCATATTTCTTTCCTTTGTACAGAGGGAAAGATAAAAGAAAATATGAGGGTTTTTGATAGCATTTTAGTTGACAGGTTGCCACCTTGCATCTAGAATCTGAATCCGATTTCTCTTGGTCAGACAGAGAAAATGAGAGTGCCAGTGAATATTTTTCCCTGAAGTGGAATTGGCTTAAATGAGGATCCAATTATAATGGAATTTCAAATATCAATTCCCAATATAACCAAACAAGCAAATATAGTAAAATAATAAAAAAAATTGTTTTCAACAGCAAGTATGATTTCAGTTTATTGGTAGAAAAATAAAAGATTGAGTGATATTATTTCAATCATACCAAAGTATACAGTGTACAATTTAGGACTCAGAATCACATTTTCAGTTTTGTTTTGGTAGGTTCATCTAACAATGCTTAGTGGTTTCTTCCTCTTGACTTAGTGTCGACAGGTCACTTTCCACAGTACTCAGGGACTATACAGTTCCAGGGATTGAACTCCCGCCCCTAAATGCAATATATTATTCCCATTTATTGAATTATTTAAATTGTCCAAGCTACATTTTTTAGTGCTTGCCTGTACTGTTTTCATTATTGTTCTGTCTCAGTGCAATATTCAAGTAACTATGACTCAAGGTACAACAGCAAAATTTAATTTCAACATTTAAGATTCTTCTTCTGTGTCTTTCTAGAGAGTTTGAAGGTTTAGGGGAAGATTCAAAGTAGCAATTTGTATTTGAGGTAGAGACATTTTTAATGACTACAGTTTTAATTAACTGCTAATTTTTTCCTTCCCACAGTGTTCTCAGTAAACTTTATCTGTTTGCTGTCTGAGTTCTGTGTTTGCAAATTAGAAGCTCCCGCTTCTTTCCATTTTAATTAAAAATTGTGATCTTGACATAATCAACTTTCTTCCTTTTTTGGTTGTTTAATGAACATTAATGAAACAAAATTAAAGTGCTATTTAACATTCAGCCAATTTATTAATAGGCAAGATAACTTTGTTTTCAGGAATAGAACTGAACTTGAATAATTTAGAGAAATTAACTTTCCCAGTAGCATTTAATAAAATCACAGTAGGACATGGGCCATGCAAAAGCAGGTCAATGCCCCTTTGATGTCATTGTTTCTATTGAAAAGGTATGTTGAGTCCCATATCTTACAGCCACTGCCATGTAAGCAATGGCCCAGTTTTACAACTTCACCACTGATCTCATAAGAGATGCAAGCCAAGCCACTGAAACTCATGGGGACACTGGTTTCACACTGAAAATTCTGAAAAGCCCTCTGGAGGGGAGTTGGGGATTGGGCCAAATCCTTGCTCTGCCAAAGACCCAGGAGCCACACTCAAACCCCTCAGGTGCCACCATGCAAACCATGCATAATATCTCAATTCTCTACTTCACAACTAATTTCTGCAGAGATGCCAAATTGACAAATAATTAAAGATACTTCAGTTTGGGGCTTGATAACTCAATCTTTTGAGAGTAGAGGTGAGCAGCCTTTTCCCACTGCCTGCACCCCAGATGACTCTGCATTCACACCTATATACCACAGACTCTGCCATGTAAGCAATGGTTCAGCTTCACTAATAATGGAAGAGATACAAAAACTGCTGAAACTTGTCTGCCCAATACAGATTTTGGAGTTTCTAGAGTGTGGAGCTCTGTAGCAATTAAAAGAAACCTAATTCCACATGATGACAGCCCAGTAGGAGTACATACACTATTAGGTAAAAAAGTAGTAGCATAGTAGTCAACAAAGCTCAATAAACAAAATCATTTACCCAGGAGACTTGACTATAGACAAAGAGCTTAGTAAACTCTAGAGACAATGACTTTAATGACCCCATTGTGAGATGCAATTGTTTTCACAAATTTTCTTTTACTGAATATTGCTTCATGATTTCATTTCCCATTTTCTGTAGCAAGCAATGTAACAGATATTTAGTGCCTGCCAAGGGGCAGGCTTGAGAGGTGGGTGGAAAACTGTAAATTGTGGTATTTAAATAAGTTTTATAAAAGGCATCTTGAAATCAGAGAACCCATTAGACATTTAACTAGCAATTTGCTTCTACTTGATTAAATTCCTGCTTTTCTGATGAGGATGGAAAGTTGTTTCTCATAATGGTTTTCTCTTTCATTTTACTAATTTATCTCATTTATTTCCCCTATTTTTCATATAATTCAACTATCCTTTTCTTGTCCACTCTCTGCTTACATTTTAAATATCACTCACATATTTAGTAATAACCTAAATTTTTTATTTTTATATTTTGTCTAATTTTTTCAGAGTGAGGTATTAAACCCAAGATAGTCACTTTACTAGTAAGAGATATCATTGCACTAAACATGGCTACTCTACATTTTATAAATATCTGAGAATATATTCATCATACTCAGAAGTTAATTTTTGGAAGTCTATAAAGTGACAACATAATATTTTATGGTAAGAATGAAAATATTGATAATGATAAAAATAAAGATAATTTGAATCCTAGATCTTCCCATTACCAGCAATGTTTTATTGGGATATATTTCCTCCATAATTCTTTATTTTATTCCATTTGTATGTGCTACATCTATTTTATTATTTATTCAAAAATTATTTGGGGAGTGATTTGTTTTTATTTGTATTCATTTGTTCCATAAAAATGAAAAGACAAACTTGTTTATGCCCTTGAAGAATGCCATAGAGTAGGCAAATTCAAATATTAAGTCACACTATCACTTAAATTTTTAATTTTACTATATATGTATATAGGAGTTTCCAAAGAAATACCTGGGCCAAATGCACATGTTTATTGGAAAGGGGCAGTGATACAGAAATATTTATGGTACCTGAATTTAATTCAGTCTTGTGCTACATCTCCATGGTTCTACTTATTTACATTTTTAATTTTTTATTTATTCATATTTTTTGGTGGGGCCACCCCCAGTGATTCTCAGGGGTTTCTCCTGGTTATGCACTCAGAAAGCGCTTTTGACTTTGGGGATCAAATGAGATGCCGGGAGATTGAACTGTGGTCCATCCTAGGTCAATAGCTTGCAAGGCAAATGCCCTACAGCTGAGCCACCACTCTGGCCCCTTATTTACATTTTAATGCACAAAAATCTGGAACTCATGGTAGAATGTGAGAGAGAACAAGTTGGCCAAGAAAAAAAAGAGAAGGGGAAGATACTTTAGGAAAAGAATACATCAGTTGTATACATGCAATAGTTGTAAAGGGAAAATTTAGGTTTCATGAGTGTATGAGAAAGGACAGACCAGCATGACAGAGGAAATTTACAAATGGGGTCACAGTGCAACTTGTGCAGAGCCTGCCAAGTCAAATTAGAAACAATGAACTTTGACTAAGTGCAATGTTCCTCACCAGAGGAAGTTTAAGTAGCATAGAAACGAAGAGTGTTTGTTTCTATAATTGGTGAAACAAACTCTACATTAACATAACCACCCCTTTAAAAATAATTTGCAGTTGCATAGGTCAGAAGTATAACACAGGTCTCACTAACCTAAAATTAACTTGTCAGCAGGATGGTGCACCTTTCTGGAGTCCTTGCCATTTTTGGTTTCTACAGATTGTCTACATAGTTTGTGTGTTTACCTCATCCTTCACAGCTAGCAAGGGAAGGTGGAATTTTTCTCAGGTTTCAAGTTCATCTACTTCCATCACCACTTTCAAAGATTCTAATAGGCCTACCTGCATTATTCCAGGATAATCAAAGTTCTTATTAGCAATGTAAAAATTTTTAATAACTATACTTGAATAACAAGTATAAAATTGGAACATGTGAAAGTAGTTTCTCTACGCAAAGAAGTTTTATTATTCATTACCTGTTAGCTAAAGTTATCATGCCAAACCTGTTTCAAAATAAGGTTCTAATACTTGGAAGGAAAGTAACTTCTAGCTGGACCAGAAGATAATGAGATTTCAAAATCTCTTTTGAGAAATCCTAGCTATTATTCTATCTAACCAATTCTACAGTCTCCACTCATCTGTATACTTTTAGTTGTGTTAACTCCTTCCACTCTGGAGCTCTGACAGTTATTTGCTGAAGTTACTTACAGCTCCTAGGTACTTGGCTCTTTTATGGTGGCCTTGGAAATGTCCCTCTGTGAAGCTGATTTCAACTTTGTGACATGTTGTGCTTGATTAAAAAAAAGAAGGCAAATCTATTTATCATGACACTCTTATCAATGTTTTCCTCTCTGCACAAAAGCCTAAAAATACCAAAGCCTAAAAATTCAAATTCTTGAATTTTCTTTACGATTATAAATTTCTGAAAAATTTAATAAACTATAAATAGTCCAGATGTGAAGTGAAAAAATTTCCTTTAAATTGTTTTTTAGGGGCCAGAGAGATAGGACAGCGGTAAGGCATTTGCCTTGCATGCAGCCAACCCAGGATGAATGGTGGTTCAAATCCAGGCATCCCATATGGTCCTCTATGTTTGCCAGGAGCGATTTCTGAGCACAGAGCCAGGAGTAAGCCCTGACCTCTGCCAGGTTCCCGTGTGACTCCCAAAAATGTTTTTAATACACAGCACAAATAATGTTAAATGAAAATGGAGTTAAAAATACAAAGTATCCAGTTATCTTGCATTTTTAAACTCAAAGTACACAAATATATTTTGTACAAAATGATTGAATAAGAATTAGTGGCATGAAATTCCTTCTTCATTTACGTTATGTTAAACCATAAATTAGACTGATGCCTACTCTTTTATATCTCCAGGGTGAAAATGAAGGCCACATGGTTAAGAGAAACTACAAAGCTTTTTCAAATTATAATTGCTTTGTTGTTTTCAAAAGAAGAAATCAAGCATAATTAGTTCTGTCATACATATTAAGGTTTGATTTTAATCAAATCATATAGCCTAAAGGAAAAAGTTAGGAAGAAGAAAAAAATCTAAAAGAAGGGAAAGAAAAATGCTACATTATATATTTTTAACATATACATTCTAAAACCATTTAGGTAGCCTGAAGACAAAGGCTATCACCTACATCTGCAAATATTTTCTCTTACGTATCAGAATAGCAAAAAGAAGACATACCTTCACTGAAATTTAAGGCTTAGTGTTTAATTTACATGATTACTTAAGAGGAAACTTACTTGATCTCATGAACACTTCCTCTCTCTGTGCTCCTTTCACCCCCTCACAAAACTCTAGATAGAGATAGATATAAAAAGAAGCAATAGAAAGCCATTTTAAATGATTTATTATAGCTTTAAGATATTAGGAATTTCAGAGGAATTTCTGTGCATCTCTATATATGTGTATAATACTCACCATTCCCACCACCAAAATTATGATACCATCTCTCCCCCACCCAAAAGACCCTTCTTTCTACTCATTTGTCCCTTATCTCCCCCATATTCTTCTGGTAGCCACCATTGTTTTTACCAAGTCTAAAAGTTTACTTTATGGCATTTGTGTCAGTTCATTTGCTTTTGCTATTCTATAGTAAAACAAACCCATCATTTTTTTCTACTTCCTTCTTTACTTCATTTATAGCTTTTTATTTCAAGATTCATCTAGTATACTGTCTAGGAGCATTTAGGGTGTTTCCATGCTTTCACTATTGTGAGTAGCATTGCTATAAATAGATCATTCAGAAACATTACATTAATTGTGAGGGAATAGAACTATTAGTGGAGTGCTAAACGAGTGACAGGGAGTACAATGAGCAAGCACATGCATAATCTCAAAGTGCATCCTGTAATGACAAAAAGAGAGAAATTCACTGGAGAAACCTGGCAAACGTCATCATAATCCAGTGGTCAAAGTTAACATTTCCAGTAATATCACGAATACCCTGATAGTGAACAAAAAAAAATGTTTGTTTTACTTTTGTTTGTATAGTGGTAAAACTATATATGATCATAATAATACTGAGACATCAATCTCAGTAGAAGTATTAGCCTAAAAATAGGCTAAAATGGTGCATAAGATCATTAAATCACTTAAATAAAAAGATTGAGACTTGTCACAGACTGAAGTCGCCTAAGACATAATGGGCAAATGCAATATGGGGTCCTGGATGGGATCCTAGAACAGAAAAATTACATTATAGAGAAGCCGATTAGATTTAGCAAAGGGCTTAAGATCAGTTAATAATTTTATGTAAATGTTAACTTTCTGGTTTCTGTAATTTTATTATGCTGTCTTTCTTTTTATGGTTATGTTAAATGTTAATATTTAAAAAGGTATAAGCTATATCTGTAGCACTTTGTATAGTGCAATCCTTTATATTCTAAAGTAATTTCATAAGGAAAAGTCTAACTATTGGAAAGGACTCCAAAGATAATAGCTATTACTTTTATTCTATGAGGTTATGTACTTTTAGAATAAAATAATCTATGCAGTAATCCTATATACTTAATTTTATTTTTACTTGTACCTCAGTATAAATGTGTAGTGTATATAATGAAGATATATATAAATGTGCTATAAGTATATATATTTGTAAATGTTATAAAAATAACGATTTCCCACAGCATTCCAAAGTTTTCCTCTATATAAAAATTGAATTTAGAGCTTTATATTTGCTCATATATATTAACTTACCAGTACATATGTAAAAACATATTGTAAAAATTTTTTCATATATTTTCTGAAACTGTTATTTGGATTTTTTAATTATATTTTATACTTCTTTTATTATAATTACAGCAACTTTTTGGTGATCTAACATGAATCTCTAGAACTTATCATCTTTATTTCATTTCAATTGTTTGAGAATTATACATGTATCTACCTAAAAAGTTGTCCCATTTTACCTATCTATCATCTATCTATCTATCTATCTATCTATCTATCTATCTATCTATCTATCTATCTATCTATCTATCTATCTATCATCTATCATCTATCATCTATCTATCCATTTATCTATCATCTATTCTATCTCTTCTATCTATCTATCTATCTATCTATCTATCTATCTATCTATCTACCATCTATCTATATATATATCTACCTATTAATCATCTATCTATATATCATCTATCTCTATCTATCTATATATCTAACTATCATCTATCTATCTATCTATCTATCTATCTATCTATCTATCTATCTATCTATATTTGACCTCCTAAATGGTGCTCATGACCATTCAAAAAACTTCTGAGCTGGTGAATTAGATCTAAAGTCTGAGAATATAATGTCTCAGATATGAAATGCCACTCCCCCTCAAAATGCACACACATCCTCCATTCAGCAGGCTATACTGGTAGATGCATAGGTGCATCTACAGGTAAGATTGGCAATATTGGGAGATATGTGGTATCAGGATTAAACTGAGGTTTAATATTCTTGACTCCTATCCTTAAAATGTGCATTCTGAGACATGCTACTATATATATATAGTTATAATTATCCTTCTAAAAAATTAGGACATTTGGATTATAGGACATTCATTTCATTGATTATATAGCTGGATTGAATAATCTTATGTATTTCAAACGAAAATTCAGATGGTTTTTTAAAATTTTTTTATTTGAACAAATTTATTACATACATGATTTTGTTTGGGTTTCAGTCATGTAAAGAACACCACTCATCACCAGTACAACATTATCATCAACAATGTCCCAAATCTCCCTCCTCCCCACCCAACCCCCGCCTGTACTCTATTTCCCTCGTACATTCTCAAATTAGGATAGTTCAAAACTTAGTTATTTCTCTAACTAAACTTAACCCTGTTTGTGGTGAGCTTCACGAGGTGAGCTGTAACTTCCAGCTCTTTCCTCTTTTGTGTCAGAAAGTTATTATTGCAAGAATATTATTCATTTTGCATAAAGCCCATAAATGAGTGAGACCATTCTGCGTCTTTCTCTCTCTCTCTGAATTATTTCACTCAGCATAATAGATTCCATGTACATCCGTGTATAGGAAAATTTTATGACTTCATCTCTCTGAAAGCTGCATAATACTCCATTGTGTATATGTACCATAGTTTCTTTAGTCATTCATCTGTTGAAGGGTATCTTGGCTATTTCCAGAGTCTTGCTATGGTAAATAGTGCTGCAATGAATATAGGTGTAAGGAAGGGATTTTTGTATTGTATTTTTGTGTTCCTAGGGTATATTCCTAGGAGTGGTATAGCTGGGTCATATGGGAGCTCGATTTCCAGTTTTTGGAGGAATCTCCATATCGCTTTCCATAAAGATTGAACTAGACGGCATTCCCACCAGCAGTGGATAAGAGTTCCTTTCTCTCCACATCCCCACCAACACTGCTTGTTATCATTCTTTGTGATGAGTGCCAATCTCTGGGGTGTGAGGTGGTACCTCATAGTTGTTTTGCTTTGCATCTCCCTGATGATTAGTGATGTGGAGCATATTATCATGTGTCTTTTGGCCATTTGTATTTCTTCTTTGTCAAAGTGTCTGTCCATTTCTTCTCCCCATTTTTTGATGAGATTAGATGTTTTGTTCTTGTAAAGTTCTGTCAGTGCCTTGTATATTTTGGAGCTTAGCCCCTTGTCTGATGGGTATTGGGTGAATAGTTTCTCCCTCTCTGTGGGGGGCTCTTGTATCTTGGGCGCTATTCTTTTTGAGGTGCAGAAGCTCCTCATTGTAATATATCCCATCTGTTAATCTCTGCTTTCACTTGCTTGGAGAGCACTGTTTCCTCTTTGAAGATGCCTTTAGTTTCAATGTCCTGGAGAAGTGGTCCTCAAACTATGGCCCACAGGCCACATATTGTATTTGTAACTGTTTTCTTTATTCATTGCAAACTAAGATATATGCAGTGTTCATAAGAATTCGTTAATAAGTTTTATTTTTACTATAGTCAGACCCCCCAATGGTCTGAGAGACAATAAACTGGCCCCCCGTTTAAAAAGTTTGAGAACCCCAGTCCTGGCGTGTTTTACCTACGTGTTGTTCTATATATCTTATGGTTTTGGGTCTGATATCGAGGTCTTTCATCCATTTGGATTTAACCATTTGTACGTAATGTTAGCTGGGGGTCTAAGTTCAATTTTTTGCAGTGGCTAGCCAGTTGTGCCAACACCACTTGTTGAAGAGGCTTTCTTTGCTCCATTTAGGATTTCTTGCTCCTTTATCAAAAATTAGGTGATTGTATGTCTGGGGAACATTCTCTGAGTATTCAGGCCTATTCCACTGCTCTGAGGGCCTGTCTTTATTCCAATACCATGCTGTTTTGATAACTATTGCTTTGTAGTACAGTTTAAAGTTGGGGAAAGTAATTTCTCTCATATTCGTTTACCCAATGATTGCTTTAGCTATTCGAGGGTGTTTATTGTTCCAAATGAATTTCAAAAGTGCCTAATCCACTTCTTTGAAGAATGTCATGGGTGTCTTTAGAGGGATCACATTAAATCTGTACAATACTTTAAGGGGTATTGCCATTTTAATAATGTTAATCCTGCCAATCCATGAGCAGGGTATGTGCTTCCATTTCCGCGTGTCCTCTCTTATTTCTTGGAGCAGAGTTTTATATTTTTCTTTGTATAGGTCCTTCACATTTTTAGTCAAGTTAATTCCAAGATATTTGAGTTTGTGTGGCACTATTGTGAATGGGGTTGTTTTCTTAATGTCCATTTCTTCCTTATTACTATTGGTGTATAGAAAGGATATTGATTTTTGTGTGTTAATTTTGTAGCCTGTTACCTTGCTATATAAGTCTATTGTTTCTAGAAGCTTTTTCGTAGATACTTTAGGGTTTTCTAGGTAGAGTATCATGTGATCTGCAAACAGCGAGAGCTTGACTTCTTCCTTTCCTATCTGAATTCCCTTGATATCTTTTTCTTCCCTAATCACTATAGCAAGTACTTCCAGTGCTATATTGAATAGGAGTGGGGAGAGAGGACAGCCTTGTCTTGTGCAAGAATTTAGAGGAAAGACTTTCAGTTTTTCTCCAGTGAAGAAAATATTTATCTCTGGCTTGTGGTAGAAGGCCTTAACTATATTGAGAAAGGTTCCTTCCATTCCCATCTTGCTGAGAGTTTTGATCAAGAATGCGTGTTGGACCTTATCAAATGCTTTCTCTGCATCTATTGATATGATCATGTGATTTCTATTTTTCTTGTTGTTGATGTTATGTATTATGTTGATAGATTTACAGATGTTAAACCAACCTTGCATTCCTGGAATGAAACCTACTTGATCGTAGTGAATGATTTTCTGAATGAGGCATTGAATCCTATTTGCCAGGATTTTGTTGAGGATCTTTGCATCTGTATTCATCAGCGATATTGGTCTGTAATTTTCTTTTTTAGTAGCATCTATGTCTGGTGTATGTGTCACTGTGATGTTGGCTTCATAAAAGCTATCTGGAAGTCTTCCTGTTTTTTCAATTTTATGAAAGAGTCTTGCCAGGATTGGTAGAAGTTCCTCTTGAAAGGTTTTAAAGAATTGATTAGTAAATCCATCTGGACCTGGGCTTTTGTATTTGAGCAGACATTTGATTACTGTCTTAATTTCCTCAATAGTGATGGGTGTGTTTAGATATGCTACATCCTCTTCATTCAACAGTGGAAGATTATAAGAGTCCAAAAATTTATTCATTTTTTCCAGGTTTTCACTTTTAGTGGCATAGAGTTTCTCAAAGTAGTTTCTGATTACCCTTTGGTTCTTTACCATATCAGTAGTGATCTCTCCTTTCTCATTCCTAATAAGAGTTATCAAGTTAATTTCTTTGTTAGATTTGTTTATTTTTTCAAAGAACCAACTTCTGCTTTCATTGATCTTTTGGATTGTTTTTCAGGTTTCCACTTCATTAATTTCTGCTCTCAGCTTTGTTATTTCCTTCTTCTCCCTATATTTGGGTCCTTTTGTTGAGTACTTTCTAATTCTATGAGCTGTGTCATTAAGTTATTCAGGTATGCCCCTTCTTCTTTTCTGATATGTGCTTGCAAAGCTATAATTTTTTCTCTCAGTACCGCTTTTTCTGTGTCCCATAGGTTCTGATAGTTTGTGTCTCCACTGTCATTTGTTTCTAGGAAGGTTTTGATTTGCTCTTTGATTTCATCTCGGACCCACTGGTTATTCAGTATTAGGCTGTTTAACTTCCAGGTATTAAAGTTTTTCTTCTGTGTCTATTTGTGTTTCACATATAATTTCAGGTCTTTGTGGTCAGCAAAGGTAGCCTGCAAAATTTCTATCTTCTTGATATTATGGAGGTATGATTTATGTGCTAGCATGTAGTCAATCCTGGAGAATGTCCCATGTACATTAGAGAAGAATATGTATCCAGGCTTCTGGGGGTGGAGTGTCCTGTATATATCCGCTAGGCCGCTTTCTTCCATTTCTCTTTTCAGGTCTAGTATATTCTTGTTGGGTTTCAATCTGGTTCACCATTCAAGTGTTGAAAATGCCCTGTTGAGGTCTCCCACAATTATTGTGTTATTGATATCATTTTTCAGATTTGTCAACAATTTTATTAAATATTTTGCTGCCTCTCATTCGGTGCATATATGTTAAGGACAGTGATTTCTTCCTGTTGTACATATACCTTGATTAATACAAAATGTCCATCTTTGTCCCTTACAACTTTCCTAAGTATAAAGTTTGCATCATCTGATATTAGTATGTGTCTCCAGCTTTTTTATGGGTGTTGTTTGCTTGGATGATTTTCCTCCAGCCTTTTATTTTGAGTCTATGTTTGTTCTGACTATTCAGGTGCATTTCTTGTAGGCAGCAGAAGGTTGGATTGAGTTTTTTGATCCATTTAGCCACTCTGTGTCTCTTAACTGGTGCATTTAGTCCATTGACATTGAGAGAAAGAATTTTCCTGGGAGTTAGTGCCATCTTTCTATCGAAGTTTGCTGTGTTTCTTGGACAGTCTTGTCTGAAAGTAGGCCGTTCTGTTTTTCTTTTAAGAATGATTTTGAGTCTGTAATGTTTCTGAGCTGTTGTTTGTCTGTGAAACCATGTGTTGTTCCTTCAAACTACTGCTGGGTGCAGTATTCTAGGCAAAGCATTTATTTCATTGAGTTTTGTCACTATGCCCCACCACTGCCTTCTGGCCTTGAGTATTTCCAGTGACAGGTCTGCAGTAAATCTCAAGGAAGTTCCCTTGAATGTAATTTCTCTTTTCAATCTTGCTGCTTTCAGAATTCTGTCTCTATCTGTGTGATTCGTCATTGTGACTAGGATGTGTCTTGGGGTGTTTTTTCTGGGGTCTCTTTTAGTTGGTACTCTTCGGGCATGCAGGATTTGATCGCATGTATTCATTAGCTCTGGTAGTTTCTCTTTAATGATGTTCTTGACCATTGATTCTTCCTGGAGATTTTCTTCCTGGGTCTCTGAGACTCCAATGATTCTTAAGTTGTTTCTGTTGAGCTTTTCATAGACTTCTATTTTCATCTGTTCCCATTCTTTGAGTAATTTTTCCATTGTTTGATCATTTGCTTTAAGGCTTTTTTCCAATTTCTTCTGCTGTATGGAATTGTTATTCATCTCATCTTCCAGTGTACTAATTTTATCTTCAGCTGCTGTTAACCCATGTGAAATTTCAAGCATGTTTTTCTTCAATTCATCTACTTAGTTTTTCAGACCTGTTATTTGACCTGAAATTTCAGTTTGGAGTTTTCTGATTTCTATCTTAATATTCTCTTGATTCTTATTAGTGTTCTCTTCTATACTTTCTTTGAGTTCTTTGAACATCTTCCATATTGTGACTCTAAACTCCTTATCTGAGAGACTGACTAGTTGGTTGGTCATGTTCAAGTCATCAGAGTTGGCATTGTCATTCTCTTTGTCTGACGCTGGCCTGTATTGTTTCCACATTGTCACACTTGTATTGTGAGTTTTTCTATGTGTTGTGGTTGTATTCATTGGCTAAATGATGTGCAAGGCCAGGAAGTGAAGCCCAGCTGCCGTGCTCCTCTGGCTCAACCCTTTCTGGGCTTGTAAACTCACCTCCAGGGAAGACTCCAGGGAAGGTGATCCATCTGCAGATGAGCCACACACAGGGTGAAATCAGGCCGAAAATGGAGCACAGCACAGAAGACAGGCAGGTAGGGATGCTTGCATCTGAGTTCCAGCAGAGTTCAGTGGCTTTCCCTTTCTGGGCTTGTAAACTCACCTCCAGGGAAGGCTCCAGGGAAGGCAAGCTGTCCACAGATGGGCCACACAGAGGATGAATTCAGGCCGAAGATGGAGCACAACATAGAAGACAGGCAGAGAGGGGTGCTGGCATCTGAGTTCCAGCAGTTTAGTGGCTTTTCCTTTCTGGGCTTGTAAACTCACCTCGAGGGAAGGCGAGCCATCTGCAGATGAGCCACACACAGGATGAAATCAGGCCAAAAATGGAGCACAGCACAGAAGACAGGCAGATATGGGTGCTGGCATCTGAGTTCCAGCAGAATTCAGCGGCTTCCCCTCCTGGGGTTGTAAAGTCAGCCATTTCTTACTCACTCACTCGCTTGCTGGGTAGCTTCAGAATGTAGTTTTTTGAGGGTTCCCTTCCCATGGCTCTAATGAGAGTTTCAAGGATTCAGAAAAGACAGAGAAGCACAGGACAGGGCTCCTTTCAGGTCCTCAGTTTCCTCAGAAGGAGCACAGCAAGGTGGAGACTCCGTAGGTGAAGCAATAAGCACTTCACCTGGTAGTCCCCACAGTCAGCCATTTCTTAATCACTGACTCACTTTCTGGGTAGCTTCAGAATGCAGTTTTTTGGGGGGTTCACTTCCCAGGGCTCTGAGGTGAGCTTCAAGACTTCAGAAAAGAGAGAGAGCACAGGACAGGTCTCCCTTGAGGTCCTCAGTTTTCTCAGAAGAAGCACAGCAAGGCAGAGACTCTGGTAGCTTCAGAATGCAGTTTTTTGGAGGTTCACTTCCCAGAGTCTGAGGAGAGCTTCAAGAATTCACAAAAGACAGAGAACCATAGGACAGGGTTCCCTTGAGGTCCTCAATTTCCTTAGAAGAAGCATAGCAGGGTGGAGACTCCACAGGTGAAGCAGTCAGCACTTCACCTGGCAGTCCCCACAGTCAGCCATTTCTTACTCACTCATCGCTCGCTGAGTAGCTTCAGAGTGCAGTTTTTTGTGGGTTCTCTTCCCAGGGCTCTGAGGAGAGCTTCAAGGATTCAGAAAAGACAAAGAGCACAGGACAGGGCTCCATTGAGACCCTCAGTTTCCTCAGAAGAAGCACAGCATGGTGGAGTCTCCGCAGTTGAAGCAATGAGCACTTTACCTGGCTATCCCCACAGTCAGCCATTTCTTACTCTAAAAATTCAGATGTTTAGATGTGAAATATAATGAAATAATGCCAAGGAATAGACAGTTCCAGTGGAAACAAACCCTTTTATATTGCTAATAGAACAGAGCAATGCTCTTCTAAGCCCTGTCTGGCTCAAGTTCTGATTCAACTTGTTGCACTGCTGCAGTATTTACATCACTGAAGTTAGTCTAGATACATAATGGATAGTTGATAAATTCATTGGAATTGAGCTATATGGGTATTTAAGATATTTAAAATCAAGTAGAATGGCTGTAAATATAATAATAATAATTCAAAAATAATAACAACATATATTGAGATTATTTATTCTGCCATTTTACTCTGCAGATTGGTGCAAACTGATTTCAATTCCCTGCATGTCAAAATGTTCTTAGTGTAGTTTTCATGATCAAAACATCCTTGTCCCTAAACATATGCCAAGTGTAAAATAAGAACACAACAGTTTGCTACAATGTAAGAAATCAAACTATTGAGTTTAGGGAAACACAATACAATGTTGCTTTTTGAAGAAACATATGGTACACTCAAGGGTAATGATGATTATAAGCATTTTGAAAAATATTATGCCAAGTTTATTGAGTCTAGTTACTATGTGTGTTATATAGTTTGCCTGACTTAGCCTCCTTTAAGATCTTTAGTGAGGTTGGGAATTTTTTTCTATTTCTGTGGCCACACCCAGTGGTCTTCAGAAATTACTCCTTAGTCTGAACTCTTGAATTTTTAACACTAGCACTCTCAGCAAGTCTTAGGAGACCATATAAAAGGACAAAAATTGAACCTGGTTCTACCAATTGCCAGGCAAGCATCGTATTCTCTCTCCTATTACTTCAGTTCCAAAAGCTTGAAATATTGAAATCGTATTTTCCAGATACACTTGCATGGACACCTAGTTATGAATCTGGTACTCCATTACTGTGTAAGTCTAGAAATCGAATGTAAGTAATTAATTCAGAAGTCTTTTCACTTCCTGTGTGACCCATTAGTATTGCTTTCAGCAAGTACATTTTATTTTCTCAGATTGAGTTGTCCAAAATGTGGGTGGAATCGAATTCCTGATTGGTTTTTTGCAAGAAACTACTTACATTTTTATTAGGGAGTCTGAGTCAAAGGTTGATAAATATATTTATATATGCATTATATATATTTATATATAAAGAGAACACTCAAAAGGCTAAGATGCATGCTTTGCATAAGGAAGGTCTGAGTTTGATCCCTATTCCCACTTGTTACCCTGATAATCATTAGAAGTGAACTCTACGAATTTGGGGCTGAATCAGTAGTGCAAGTGATAAGGCATTTGCGTTGCACACACAAACCTAGTACAAACTGTGGCTCAATCCCCCAGCATCCCATATGGTCCCCAAGCCAGGAACAATTTCTGAGCGCATAGTCAGGAGTATCCCTTGAGCGTCACTGGGTGTGGACCAAAAAACAAAAAAAAAAAAAAGATGAACTCTAAGAATTGTTCAAGTTTGGTTCACACTGAATTATATATGATTATAGAACATCTATATTATATTCACATATATTTCAGTTATATATTTGTTTTAATATTATATATCTTTATGTATTTAACTTATTTTAACATATATTTAACCAAAGTGATACAGCACTATCATAGTGTGTAGGGCATTTGTCTTGCATGTGACTGACCTGGGTTTGAAATTCGGCATTCTAGATAGTCCTCTGAGCACTCCCAGGAGTGATACCTGAGTGCAGAAAAAGAAGTAAGTCTTGAGCATAATTGGATGTGGCCCTCAAACTAAAGAACAAAACCTTCTATACATATAACATAGAACATCAAAGTAAAAAAGTACCCAAGAAACTCATTTTTTGTGACCCATTTCAATTATAAATAGAAGAATTGAAAAATGAAGAAATTTGGCGCAAGTCATTAAAAATAACAATGACTAGATCCAGGTGACAACTCAGGTCTATTAACCATATGTCTGAACCCCTTCTATTGCAGAAGACTACATTTTGGGAGTCATAAAATATTGTGTTAAAAATATCTAACATCTATGAGGCTCTGCTTTCCATCTCTGGTCTTGAATGTCCACTATCACAACATTCTTGGATATATCCCTGCACCACTACCAATACTAAGCACTGAGCTAACAGACCAACATGGCTCAGCTTCACGTCTTTTGTTGTACTTCCAGCCCCCAAATATATCAAAATGGGCCCTTAAAAATTTAATTTGAGGGTGGGAAACAATGGTACAGAAGGTCGGGCACTGACCTTGTATGCAACCATCTCAGGCTCGACTTCATGAGGTCTTCAAATCTACCCCAGGAGTGATCCCTGAGGTCAAAGACAGAAAATAAGCCTGAGCACTTCTCTGTGTGCCCCACCAAAAGAAAAATTAATTTGGGGCCAGAAATATAGTATAGGGCTTAAAGCACATGATTATATGCCCAGTCCCTGACTTCATCAGTGCTGAAGACAACCAGGAAGAACTCCAAATCTTGTCAGTATAGCTGGAACCCCTAAGCTCTGTCAAATGACTCTGATGGTCTTCAGCAGTGTAGAGCCCAAGCAGCTTTTGAACCTCTAGCACTGAACCACCTAGTCCTGTTAACTCAGTGTCTTCGGGGGTGGCCTCTGAGCTCCTTGAGCACCAATTTGGTCAGAACCACTTTTCTACCACCATACATACAAATCAAGTAAGTTGGAGAAATAAAATTTTAGTTAAATAATAACTGAGGGATTTAATTATAGCCTATTGACTTAGTTAAAACTAATGTTAATAAAGATTCTGTTCTCTCTCTTTTTCTCTCTGCCTCCTCTCTCTATTTCTCTCCTGTCCTATTTTTTTTTATCTTCTTCTTTTGATTTGATCAATTATTGAAACTTAAATTTGGTATTTATGCTTAACATAAATATTTTTTAAAAATGTTTTATATGTTTATATGTAAGTATGCCTGCACATGTTATATCACTTATATTGTTTACATTTTATGATGATTTAACCTGGTGAATTTTAGATAATACTATTTACAAAATACCACCAATTTGGAAGTATTACCTAGCTAACATTTGATTAATTTTGTAATTTTGGGAATATTTCTTTATCTCTCTAGTCCTGGCTCAACTATTTCTAAAACAGAGTCAATATATGAGCTATATTGAACAGATTTTCTTATTAAGTTGATTATGCTCATCTGTTATGGGGAACTTTTTTCAATTGTCAACTTGGCCTCCAATATTTATCTAAAAACACTAGGATTACAAACTCTAGGAACATAAAAATATAGTACTCCTGGCACAGACATTTGTTTGCTCATGATTAGTTGATGCAAATGTAGCTTTCTCCAAGTAGCCAGATAAGCAGATTTTAAAGAATATTGTTAGTGAGACAGTAACTTTTTAGGCCAAAGAATGGTTTATAGATACAACAAAAGCATCTCCTTTGAGCCCCAAAATATGTCAAATACTTTTGAAGGGCATCCAAACACATTTATGAAAATAGGTGCTCTCAATATAAATATTTGCAGTGGCATTTTTATGTAATATGTACATAAATAATTGGTAAAATATTGGTATACATCTATTGCATTCTGTTTTATTTGGAGACTATTTTGCCTTTTCACCCAAGGGGAAAAGACTTTGCACAGCTAGCTTCTTTATTTAGCAGAGCTTCAGCTGTCTGTAGATTAAGAGGTGCTATCATTCCCAAATGATTAAAGACCTAGAGGAAGTCATTTGCATTACTCACTGAAAGACAAAGTTAGGGGCTATATATTTTCTAAAAGATTCAGACACAGACATTGATTTTGTGGTGGACCACCAGAGTCTCCATTCTGTCCTGGGAAGCAAAATTTAGTGCCATTTAAAAAAAGTTAATTAAACCCACTGATGTATGACCAGTAAAAAAGTGAGCATGTCAGATTCTGGTCCTGCAAGAAGGCACTAGGAGAGAGCAGATATTGTGACAGAATGGGTGTCTCGAAGATGATGTCACCTCCTGCCCTCCTCTCTTTGGAGAAACTCAGGTAAAAGCACATCACCTGAGAAAGTTATTGAGAAGTCTAATAATGGCAGACTGTAATAAAAACAGCTCATGCCAAGAAGCTGCAGTCTTTCCTCCCCCATTTATTTATTTATATGTCTTTATTTACTAGGACTGTGTCAGCTTTTAGAGATACAATCCTCAGCAAGAAAAACAAAGTATTTGTTTCAGAGTAGATAATGACTAGATTGTAGTTTTAACCCTTGTTCTTTAATAGGTTTCTTTGTCCTCTATGGGTCTGAATTCCTTTATATTTTAGTTAACTAGACAATCTTGTAATTTTGTTACAAGAATGGAAAAAGAATATACAAAACAGTATACTATTTAGTGGAAAATAATGGAGTGGTTATTCATTTGATTTGAAACATACTAAATGTGAACTCTAGGTTTGCACAAGCCAAATTTAGAACTATTGGTGGAGATTGTGGAGAACTCATGGTTTAACATGGAGAGGATTAGTCACCAGCATTATTCAACATTATGCTGTTTAGCTTCCAACTCTTTGAGTCTTCCTTAGATAACTTTTGATGGTTTGTTTCTACCTTACGGGCCTTATATTCTGAGAGGAAACTTTAAGAGACTTCTATTTTCTTGACTCTGTAGCTCAGTCATATTGTGTCACAGGATATGATTTCTCATGGCGAATGTCTCATGTATACTGGAGAATATGTATTGTACATTAGGAGTTTGATATTCCCTGCATGTCCATCTTTCCAATTATTTTTTCCAATTATTTATTTTGGGATCTTATTTTCTTATTGATTTTCTTGTTTGTTTTAATAGTTTTTCAGTGATGAGAAAGGGATCTTAAAAAAATCTCTCCTCGTTATTGTTTGTCATTAATGCATCTTCTTAGTTCTGTTAGTAATTGTATAGGGACTTTCAGTTTTTATTTTTTCATTATGTGCATATACCTTAACAGTAGTTAAGTTTCCTTGCACTAGTACCCCTTAGTCAAAAGAGTAGCATCTAGGAATATTAGTAAATTCATAATCAACTAGTCATTTTCTAATGTGCCTGTCTCGTTACTGTGTAGAACTATTTAGAAATCCTCCCTTGAGCGTAGCCATAATCTGGTTACTGCCCTACTTCAAGAATGCTAGTAGAGTTTAAAAAACCGTTCATTGACTCCTTCATGCTGGCATTCAAAAGTTTATGCAGAGTTCTAAATCTATTCCTGTTTCCTAAGGCACAATTCTAGAATTGTTGAAATTGTTTATCAGATTAGATGGAAATGTCGCTTTTAGCAACAGCACATGTTAGTGGCAGATAAAGACTTATTACACAGCAATACCAGCATTGAATTCTTCTTATAACAAGGTGTGCTCTGTGTTGTGATAAGGGATAATTAAAAAAAATCTGAGTAATTTTCTGCATATTTTTTCCTCAGTAGTCAGGGTTTATGTTAATAAAGAACTATACAGAAATGGTAGTAGTCTCTTGGAACTATTATATTTTCATGTATGCATATAAAAATGGGTAGAGGGCTGGAGGATTAGCACAGTAGATAGAGCCTTTGTCTGGCATGCGATTGACCTGAACTCAATCTCTGGCATCCCTTATGGTCCCCTGAAACTGCCAGGAGTGATTTCTGAGTGCAGAGCTAGAAGTATCCCCTGAACACTGCTGGGTGTGGCCCTAGAATAAAACAAAATAAACAAACAAAAAATAGGGGGAGAAAAGAGAGTGTGAGCTAGTAATAATGATACAAACAGCAACAAAATCATATGTAAGTATATACATTTAGTGTTTAATAAAACTCAGGTAAGGCAGTACAAAGACGTACTGAATTCAGAAGCAAAATTCAAGAAGTTGTAAAAAATAAAACCAAGTAAACAAGAGCATCTTTTAAAGGTATAAATATAACATTTGTGAGCAGTCGGTGATGGTGCTTGGGGAATGATCCTCTTTCTGTGCTCAAGGGTCACTTCCAATGAATATGGGCCTTCTGCAGCAAATGTGGGCTTTCTGTGCTTAAATCCATTGACCTTTCTCTTTAGCCCTAAAACAATATTTTAATTAAATAATCATTGGTTAATAATACTGTAAATTTTTAGAGTTATAACCTCACATCTATATTAAACATATAAATGTAAAAATATTCATTTTTAAAATGTTAAAGACATTCAATAGATCGATATTAAAATATATGCCTATGATGCCTACTTAACCATAAAAATTGTTTTTTACTTATAATTCTTATAAGAAATTAAAATGCTAAAGGGTAAAGAAGAAATGATCTGACAGCTTGGCCCTCAAGTTAAAATGCATTACTTTTTTAGAGGCAGACTTAGACATTTGGTTGTTTACTGTCATTGTACACTGAGTGCACAGAGATTTAGATAGGACAGATATCAGGTACAGAGAAGCTATATGCATAAAAAATTTTAGCTGCACGATAAGGACAAGTCTTGCTAAATTATAATATATTGGATTGTGACCTCCACATTTTATTCTTTTGCCTCAAAAATTTTGGTTCTTAGAGTATTGTCCCTGCCCTGGAATAATTAGGGGCAGGAGTCAGTGGAAGCAATTGAAACTGTGGTTGCATTTCTTTGTTCTGATTCTTAGTGGTAGGTCAAGTCCCTTCCCTATTAGGTAGTTATATAAATCCAGTATGAACCCTGCATCTGCACAGTAAAGACAATCACCTTTATGTCCCTACAGAGGCTAGTTTCCATGGAACAGAATTTTATTCTCCAATGGCCTTTTTTTTATAAGAGACCAACTTCCTTTCTAAATGATCAGCCGTCATGAAATTTATCATTTTTTGAGATGTATTTTACCTCTAATTGTAAAATACACTTGTCTCAGGTAACATATCTTATAAATCTCAAAATCATTATTCAAGTATAGTTGTCAGATCCCCCTGTATTGAGTTATATGTAATGTTCACATTTTATTTATTTAAAATATTTTATTAAAGATATACTATTAAATATATAATTAAATTCTATCAAATATATAATTATATAATATTATATATTAAATTATATATATTATAATATATATTAAAATTAAATAAATATAATGTCAGATAATTTTTTAGTTCTCTGGATACATTGGTCAACAAGACAGTCAGTTTAGTTCATTTTAGGGTTATTTGTGTTATAATAAGGAACATAAATCTTTATGACTTTAAAACAAAAGAATTATTTCAGTGGGTGGTTCCCATTTTCCCTAGGTTTATGTTGTATGACAACCTGTGATAGACTACCAAGGAAAATTATAATTGGATCTAGAATGAAATCAAAACTTTACCATAGCTTGTGCTGCTGTGCACTGGAGACCCTTGCTAGTTCTGATCATTTCACAATACCTTGTTCACTACTACAAGATATCTCTGTTTGTTATTTTCCAATTACTTTCATTTCCCTTTGGTTCCTCAAACATGTAAAGCTTCTTTCAGTCATGGGGAAGAGTCTTCTCTTTCTTTGCATCTTAGCTTATATCTGTGTACCCAGAGTAGACTTTCATGACCTCAGTAAAATAGATAATCTTTTACTTAATTAATTAACCTCTGGGTTTTAATTCTCTCCTAGTATTTATTTCTTATTTTTTTTAATAGTTGCAATGCAATCTTTTAAAACTTACCTTATTTTATTTGAATTGTCTTAGTTTTCTTTTTCAAAGTTAAGCCAGAAGTAAATTTGTTTTATTACATACTTAGAAATGTGTAGTGCTTTCTATGAGGTGCTCAATACATACTTATTGAATCCATAAGTTTTAATAGTAATAAATACTAATAATTGAGAACTAATAGCTATAGCTATCATTTTAGTAAGATTATTTCCTACCAGAACAATTCAAATAGAAAGTGCCTTTATTAAAATGTCTTATTTAATAATTTTAAAATATTAAATACTCAAATCCAGAGTGATAACACAGAGTATGTCATTTGCCTTGCACTTGGCAGTTTGAGACCAAAACTGAAATTGTTCCCTGGCATCCCATATTGTTCACTAGTCTACCAGGAGCAATTTGTGAATGCAGAGCCAAGAGTAACCCCTGAACTTTGCTGGGTGTGTTCCAACCTCCCAAATGATCAAATTCATTTTTTTCTTTTAGTTTTTGGGCCACACCCAGTGTTGCTCAGGGGTTAGTCCTGGCTATGCACTCAGAAATCGCTCTTGGCTTGGAGGACCATATGAGACACTGGGGGATCAAACCTAGTAAGTCCTAGATTAGCTCGTGCAAGGCAGATACCCTACCACTTGTGCCACCATTGAGCCCCAATAATAAAATTCTTAAGGGAGAAGAAATGAAGTTATTTAACTGTTATATTACGTATATTTTAATTATAGAGTCCTTGGTGGATGGGGTGGACTGATGGTGAGGCCTCTCTCGGCCATCCCAGCGCCTGTAGCCCCTTTTAGCCTGGCGGGTCTGTAGGTTCAGGATAACAGGGAGGAAATGGTCTACAGCAGTCAGGTTTAAGGAGACATGAAGTTTTATTACTAAGGCTCTAACTGCCATGTGTGGCTTCTAAGCTAAACAGATTCTGCATCCAGTTGTCTCTGATCTCTGTGATCTCTCATCTCCATGAGCCTCTGTGTCACCCTACCCCCAGGTAAACCCTTTAATTACCAACCACAGACCCCTCCCAGCTATGCTAGGGTCTCTTTCCCCAGGTGAAATAGGCAGGAAGTTGGGGGTAGGGTAACATTTTCTGGTTCTTTGTTTGAAAAAAAAAAGAAAAAAAGACAGGGTTACAAAACTTTTGTTTTCCTGACCTCCACACAAAGAGTTATATTCCCATAGCAACAAAATTTAAAGTGTTTAATCAAAATATCAGCCTTTTCCATAAACAGAAGTTTTCTACAAAATACACCTGTAGTTTAAAAACATTATTTTTTTTTTTTTTTGGTTTTTGGGCCACACCCAGCGGTGCTCAGGGGTTACTCCTGGCTGTCTGCTCAGAAATAGCTCCTGGCAGGCACGGGAGACCATATGGGACACCGGGATTCGAACCAACCACCTTTTGGTCCTGGATAGGCTGCTTGCAAGGCAAACATCGCTGTGCTATCTCTCCGGGCCCAGTTTAAAATTCTTAATGCTATTTAACTCAGCACTTTTGTTCTGGAACATCCTTAGTTCCTTTCATAAACCTTCCCTAAACAAAATGACAAGAACATTTCTGCAAAAAATACAGTTTGAACACAGGCTACTACATTAAGATACACCATATACATTATGCAATTAGGAAAAATATTAATTAGAAAAAACTATAAAACATATTTAAACCAGCAAGACTGATTCAACGGATTAAGAGATAACCTTAAACAAGTTTGCATTTTTTTTTTCAAACAAAGAAGCTGGAGATATAACCCCTTCCCTAACTTTCTGCCTATCTCACCCGAAGAGGGAGACCCGCCCATAGCTGAGGGGGTTGTGATTGATAATTTAAGGGGTTTCCTGGGGATAAGGATAGACAGAGACTGAGCAAGGAAGAGGCAGCATGGAGATATGAGAGACAGGATAGATGCAGGAGCAGGAAAGAGGCTGCTTAGCTTAAAGCCACACATGGTAGTTAGGGCCTATAATAAAGCTGGATCACTCCTAAAACTTCATGATTGCTGTGTGTCATTTCCTTGACATTATCCTGAAACCTCAGACCCACTTGTCTAAAGGGGCTGCAGGCTCTGGACCAAGATCCTTCCAACCATACCACCACATCAAGGGCTCTTATTAATTTAATTAATATAACATCTAACAACCTTTTTTTACATGGAATTTCATGGCAATGTACAACCACTTTTCACAGCATGATATGTATTTATAATTTCATAAATAAATAAATATAATAAACATTAGTTAGGAGATCTTTAGTGGTAGGTACTTCTAAGAAACTGAAAAGCACCTAATTATATCTTTAGACTTATTCTAAATTAGCCTAACAAAATTTAACTCAAGTTTCTAATCTATGAAACTTCCATAACTAAATAATTACACAGTTGCAACAATGGTTTTTGAAAAGGACCTATAAAAATAACAATGTTTTAGAGGCCAGCGCAGTGGTACTAGAGGTAAGGTGTCTGCCTTGCCAGTGCTAGCCGCAGTTCGATCCCTTGGTGTCCAATATGGTCCCCCAAGTCAGGAGCGACTTCTGAGCACATAGCCAGGAGTAACCCCTGAGCATCACTGGGTGTGGCCCAAAAACAAAAAAAAATCACACAAACAAACAAACAAAAATAACAATGTTTTATCCCAACAACTTCACTCTTTCTTTACATATTAAATTTTGGTGAGTTGCTTATTATCTAAACTTATCAGAAACCAAGAGAAGACTATAGTAGAATGAGAAAAGGGGAGCTGCAACTGAGTAAACAATTAACATAGTTAGAAATAAGAGAAAATTTTCAGCTATTCAAATCCTGACTCTTGTTGCCATCTGACTAAAAATGAGCCATTCAGTATCAGAATATAATCAAGAACAAATAAGTATAAATAAACAATACAATGTTTTGATATTTAAATTAGAAAGTGTGTGTTAAGGAAATTCTAAATCTAAAAAATATGCATACATAAAAATTATTATTTTTTTACTATATATACAGGAGTATTTGCACATCTAATATACTTGTATTATTTTAATTGTAGGATAATTTTCTAGTTTGCTTTGCTAATAGATTTCAGAAATCAACCTTAATGGTATGTATTAGCATACATTAAACTGTTGAATAACACTTAGAAACAAAATATTGGTGTCTATCAGATTTAGAATTTGGCTCTGTTTCAGTCCATTCATCTTATATCTTTGGAACAATTGTTTCCTCTTTCCTCTTTTCATTCATTCCATTTCTAGAAATAAGTTAATAGTACCTATCTTATCAGTTATAATTCAGGATGGAAAGAGATACTATCCAAAAAGCTTTTTGATATACTGAAGTATATCAAAGGCCAAATGTAATCCTTGATATTGTTTTTTAATACTTCTTTTCTTTCTGTGATTAAGTAGGGTTGGATGGAAATTTTTCATTTCATTATGTCAAGCAGTCATTATCCTAACTCAAGAAATTCTACTCTGAATGACCTAGGTGTATTCAACATGTTGCTTTCTCCGGGATAATAAAAATACAGTCTTTAAAAACAAACAAAACAGAACACAGTATATTATGTGGGAGAGGACCACTCTGATCTTTGGGGCTTTACATGTTGATATTACCTCTGCTGATCCAACAGAGAATTTCTTGGAATTTGTAGAAAGAAGAACTTTGACCTTATACTCCTTAAAACAGAAAGAAAACAAATTGACACAGATTCTGAGATTCTTTTATTTGGACTGAACCCTGACCTTTCTGTCAAATATGAACAACATAGACTTTTTTTTTTCCTGTTTTTCTAACTGCTTCTGTGGGATAAGGTGACACTTTCAGGGCCTGTAAGCCTAAAAGAGAGAAACAAAAAGCTGTGTTGATTCATTATGTGTAATGACATCATTGTGCTTTTTACCTCTAACCTAACTCTACATGGAAGCAAGAAGAAATGTTTCGTTACTATTAAATTTCAGCACCTATTCCCAGTACTACAGATTTAATTGTGCTTTTTCACACCCATTTTATGATACTGAAAACCTTTTCACCCTATGAAATGAATGTACTTAAAGAAAAAATCTTTAAGGAGATAAAGTTAAATGAAATCATAAGGCTAATGTCTCAGGCCAAGGAATCCATATAAAATGAAGAGACATTACGAACTATCTGTACACAAGAAAAGGCAACATGAGGACACAATGAGAAGTAAGACTGAAGCAGACTTGAAAGAGAAGCCTCTTAACAATCCATTCCTGCAAGCAATGTGATCAGAGACTTTCTAGTTCCAGAAATCCAAGATATTAATTTTCTATTATTTAAGCTATCCAATATGTATCCGATCTTGACATTCTGCTATGGAAGCCTTAGCAGATAAAGCATTCATCTTAAACTTTTACAAGCACCCCACTTTTAGCTCAGAATGAGATTTATCTTTTAAACATACCATCTAAAATCTTTTATCTGGATTTAATTCCAGTCCAAGTGTATCTCCAAATAGCTCCCTTCCCTTCACTAAATTCAATCCACAGAAACTAGTGTTTCAGGGCTAGAGCTATAGCACAGCGGTAAGGCAATTGTATTGCACGTGGCCAACACAGGACGAATCCTGATTTGAATTCTGGCATCCTATGGTACTCTGAACCTACCAGCAGCGACTTCTGAGTGCAGAGCCAGGAGTAAACCCTGAGCAATGCTGGGTATGGCCCAAAAAACAAAGAAAAAAAAAAAAAAGAAACTAGTGTTCCTTTGACATTTGAAGTCTGAAAGGAAAAATAATAGTCATCAAGGACTGATTCTTGAAATCTGTCTAAACTTGCAATGCCTTGTTTTTATTTTATTAGAGTTTTGGTTTTATGGTTACAATAGTGTTAACCTTTATTATATTGGTGTACAAAATTACTGCACCTGATCCACTACCACCAACATGTCTAAAACTCTTCATCCCTTTTGCTTTGTTTCTCATACAATCCCAGTGATGCTCAGGGGTTACTCCTGGCTATGCACTCAGAAATCTCTCCTGGCTTGGGAGACCATATGGGATGCCAGGGGATCGAACTGTGCTCCATCCTAGGTTACTGTGTGCAAGGCAAAGCCCTACTGCTTGACCACCACTCCACCACTCACAGTCGTTATGTCTCCACTCTTTGCTTGTTCTTTATTTTCTCACTGCATGATAAGTAGTTGGTAATCAAAAATCAAGAGATTATTATTGCTTAATATTTTCAACTCACTGATAAATGTGAAAAGTATTTTATTCTTTTCAAGTCATCATTAAAATAGCTTGTCATCAGGAAAGTTACCCCAGGTCATATCCATCTAAGGCATATTTATTCATATACCACCCAGATAATATATACTGTCTTATTTGCTTTATATATGTGTTTTATTATATATATTTGTTTTATTATTTACTTCTCCAAATATATTGCAGTCTGATATCTGATTCATTTGCATTAATGTTTACTTACTTTTTACTAAAATGACATTTTCCTGAGAAATGGGTCTTCTCTGTTTTTTGTTTTGTTTTGTTTTGTTTTGTTTTTGGAATTTGGATCACACCCTGCAGCACTCAGGGGTTACTCCTGGCTCCATGCTCAGAAATCACCACTCCTGGCAAGCACGGGGGACCATATGGGATGCCGGGATTCGAACCAATGACTTTCTGCATGAAAAGCAAACGCCTTACCTTCATGCTATCTCTCGGGCCCCGGGTCTTCTCTGTTTTAAATAAATACTTTTAATTGCAGTGTCCAGAAGGGCACCTGAGATGATCATTCTGTACGTGTGATAGTGAATCTCAAATGAAAGAATTATATCTTGTCCTCTATCTCCATTCTCTCAGTTCTTGCCACCCATTTTAAATCAAATAGCCTTCAGATACAAATCTTTTTAACTAAAATATTAGTTAAAATAATGGGGCCCGAAGAGATAGCACAGCGGCGTTTGCCTTGCAAGCAGCAGATCCAGGACCAACGGTGGTTGGTTCGAATCCCGGTGTCCCATATGGTCCCTCGTGCCTGCCAGGAGCTATTTCTGAGCAGACAGCCAGGAGTAACCCCTGAGCACTGCTGGGTGTGGCCCAAAAACTAAAAACAAAACAAAACAAACAAACAAATATTAGCATCACTAATCATTTTTTATTTTTTTTTATTCAAAGAACCATAAAGAACCATGGTTTAAAAAGTACTGGTAGTAGAGT
The DNA here is from genome assembly GCF_024139225.1 of Suncus etruscus. Lineage (NCBI taxonomy): Eukaryota > Metazoa > Chordata > Mammalia > Eulipotyphla > Soricidae > Suncus > Suncus etruscus. The sequence goes on along the minus strand of NC_064864.1, from coordinate 50,398,003 downwards.
TTTTGCCATATAATATTTCAACACCAATCTCACTAGCAATGTCATCTCCCATCACTTGTGCTCTCATACTTTATTGTTACTTCCCATTTAAGGAAAGCATGCACAAGATGTGGTTTTTTCCTTCCCTGGTTCAGTGCCTTTCCTCTAAAAGAATTATTTGACAAAAGGTCCGCTTAGCAAAGTCAATCATTTGACCCTTTGTGTGGATCATTGGTGGTAATTCCAACATGGCTGTAACATTACATTTTTCTCTCCATTTGGCCACTATAGAAATCCAGCCTCAGCTCTCCTACAGACAAAGAAATGTCAGTGCCAAAAGCCCGCCAAAAGTCTCCTGCTGGCTAGTTCGCATAACCTGGCACCAACAGCTTGTTTTTCTCTATGATGGTAAACAATTATTTCTGTCCCCCTAAAATCTATTTTGTGGCTACTCCATAGACATCAAAAATATCTCTGTCTCTCTCCTCCTGGTTTCTTGAAAAACCTTTTTGCTAACCATAAACATCCCCAGCTTTGATTTCACTGACCTCCAGCAGAGTTCTTTCTCACCTGAAGAATGGTCTTTTAATATGTTAATTTAAGGCTTGTTTCCCCATTATACTGCTCTCCTGCTCTTTGAGAACACCTTGCATACCTGAGTCTGTGCTTATAAAAAGTCATCGGCTGATAAATAAATTTGTCTCTCGTCCCTTGGGCGAGGGTCCCCATACAATGTATTTTGTGTGGTCTCATTTATTTCATATTTCATATTCGTCCACTCGTGATCACGCTTCTCTCTTCATGAAAGGTTCCCTGACCCCACGAAGATTCTGCTTAGCAACACTAACCTGTCTGCAGTATTTCATCATTTTCCACCCCTAAACAACCTCCCCTACCTGCTTTCTAGCACCTTACCATTGGTTCAATGGTTTCAACTTAGAACTCATCTTTTCAGTGCTGCTAAACTTATGGATGTATAGCTAACTATACTATTCACCTTCATCTTCAATATATATGAAGCCCAGGGACCAGTTCCACCCATACTTCCTTTTCTCATCTACTTCATTTATTTTCATTAATATATTTTATTGGTAAATACAATATTTTATTAATACCATGGTTACAAACATGTTTGTAGTTGTGTTTCAGACATTAAAAAATACACCTCCTCTTTGCTAGTGCAACCTTCCCTTCACCATTGCCCCCAAATCTCTCCCCTCCACCCCCTGCCTATCTTTGAGACAAGCATTCTATTTCTTTCACTTACTAGCACTATGTTGATAGTTATTGTTGCAGTTATTTTTCTAACTGCACTCACCAATATTTGTGGCAAGATTCATAACATGGGCTGGCCCTTTCAAACCTCATCTTTATTGTCTCTGAGTATTATTATCATACTGTTTTTATTTTTTTAATTATATTCTCTGTTTTTCTACTTCCTGGACTCTAGATCAGAGTTGATTTAGGCATCTCCCTCTACTACATTAGATTACATTTTGAATACAATTATTTTACGTAGCTCAGATAAGTGAGATCATCCTGCATTTGTCTTTGAGTTACTTCCTTCGATGTGCTTTCATTCAGTTTTAACCAGGAAACTGGATGATTTCATTGTTTCTTGAAGCTTTATATTATTCTGTTATTTATGTAAATCAAATTTTCAAATCCTTTAATTTGACATTGAATGCCTAAGTTTATTCTATATTTTATCTCTCCTATTCATTGAAGCAATGAAAAATGGTGTTCATATGACCTTTTGAATGGTAGATTTAGCACCAGTTTTGAGCTTCAAATATCATTGCTTATTTGTTAGAATTATTCTACTGAGTTGAAGTCTGCCATAAATTGCCAAGTGAATCTGTATCAGTTGCCCAATTACACCTACCTCCTTGGGATTTTTCAGCCAGTATGTTGTGGCTCTGGCAGGGGTCTCAAACTCAATTTACCTGGGGGCCACAGGAGGCAAAGTCGGGGTGATCCTTGAGTGCAAAGTCAGTAGTAAGCCTTGAACATTGGGGGGGTGTGACCCAAACAACTAAAACAAAACAAAACAAAACAAAAATATTACTCTAGGGCAGGGCCACAAAATGTTGTACAGAGGGCTGCAAACGGCCAGCTGGCAGTGAGTTTGAGACCCCTGCAAGGGTGTGGACACTTGCAACTTGCTGTAGGAAAAGAACCAGGGACTCAAGCCAATGTGGTAACCCTTCCAGAGTGCAGGAACCTTCCCAGGATGAGTGAGGTAAATTCCTGGAGGCCATAGAAGATGAAAAGACATTTTTGCAACTATCCTCAGAGACAAAGAGAGGAGGGCTGGAACTTCCAATTCACTTCATGAAGTTCACCACAAAGAGTGGTGAGTGAGTGCAGTCAGAGAAATAACTACACTGAGAACTATCATAACCATGTGAATGAATGAGGGAACTGGAAAGCCTGTCTAGAGTACAGGTGGGGTGGGGTGGGGTGGAAGGAGATTTGGGACATTAGTGGTGGGAACGTTGCACTGGTGAATGGGGGCATTCTTTACCTGACTGAAACCTATTAACAATCATGTTTGTAATCAAGGTGTTTAAATAAAGATATTATTAAAAATATTTAGAAGTCAATGAGATGAGATCAATTTGATGATTACTCTTGTAAAAATTAAAATTTAATATTGTTAATGTGTAAAAGCTAGATTAAGGAGCTTTACTAAAGATATTTCGCCTGTCCCTGTAAAAAAAAAAAAAAGAAGAAGAAGAGGATGTCCTGGTTCTGAATTAAAATTCAACCAGGTCCTATAGAGTGGACAAACTTGGGTTCTACCCTTGCAGATATCATTCTTTGTGACTTTCTGGAGAGCTGCTTCCTGGACCAAAGTGAAACTGATCAGGAAGATAGGCAATCACTAGACTAATCTGCACTCCTGCATCTTGGGCTACTGGAGGATCTCTTCAAAAGGCTCACTCTCTAATACGATTAGGGTTCTTTGGAACTCCAGTGGCCTTTGAGTTTCCCAAATGTCATGCACTTGGCCCGATTCCTTCCTGCTGTTCGCTGGGCAGCTTCTAGAGATGTGGGCAAAATAACCACTAAAACATTCCATCAAAAGAAAATTATAATACTTCCATACACCAGGGTGATTACATTTTGGGGGGTTGATTAGATTTCATAAATTAGAATTTTAGTCATTAGTTAAGTAATGCAAGGTAACTTAAACCAATCTTCCAAAGGGCTCTATCTTGGACTCACTGCCAATTCAAGGTTTTCTAGACCTTAGTTTATTTTCAGTCTGTACCAGAAGGATTGTTAATATTTATGAAAAGGAAAAATATTTTAAATAAAGTTACCTTATAATAAGACACTGACTGGTTTTGAAATATTTATTACACTCTAAACTTTAACAAAATAGAGTACCCATGTCTGTGAGGGTTTGATAATATGACAATGAGGTCATCATAAATATACGAAAGACTCTAGAGCTCACTACATTGAAATACAATCTCAATTGGTATGAACAACTGATCAAACACTGATGCAGTTAATTAACAACTAAACTATTTCATACTTTGATAAAGCAGGAAAGTTATGTACCAAATAGAATTGCTAATCACTGAATTTCTGATGCTACTAATTTTCATCAGAATTTTTATCTGTTCTAAAAGGCTTTCAAACTAAGACTTTATTATTCTACTTCCAATATGATGTTACTTTTCATTATTTTCATTTTTTAATTAAATATTTATTTTTTGCTTTTTGGGCCACACCCGGTGACGCTCAGGGGTTACTCCTGACTATGCACTCAGAAATAGCTCCTGGCTTGGGGGACCATGTGGGACGCTGAGGGATCAAACAACACTCCGTCCTAGTTTAGCATGTGAAAGGCAAAAACCCTATCACTTGTGCCACTGATCTGGCCCCTTTTCATTTCTTCATTGCGAGTATTTAGATAGAAATTTCATTCAGCTTTTAGAAGGGAAGTCTTGAAGTTCTCTCTCATTCTAATTTATGACTCTGAAATTAAACTATTACTATCAACTAGAGCAACTGACATAGTAATAATAATTTTACCTAGTTGGTTACTGGGAAGAATGAGGTAATTCCTGAAACAAACAGATTTCCTGAACAATATCCTAGACCAGTTTTTATCCAATTTTACTAAAATGTCACAACTTGTAATAGTTCTAGTTGTTTGCTTTTTATTTTTTTTCCTCAACGAAACACTTGGGTATTTTGTAGAAGATTCTATTGGATTATTTACAGGATTTGTTAACTGGCCCTAATAAAAATGAATATCTCTTAAGTTTAAAATGCTACCTTTGGTTCACACCATTCTACTTATTCCCATTGCCCATGCCTATGGAAACTTACCTTATTATACTTTACTCTTAATTTGAATGAAGTAAAACACTTATATTTTCTTTTCAGAGGCATAAAAGTCATAGAGAAAATATCCTGGAAATATCTCACACCATTAATAGGAGAGAATAACAATTGATCAATGTCAAGAGCTGGTGAAACAATAAGTAGCTAGGAAAAGAAGCAATAAGATGGAGAAAATGAAATCTTTAAAAATTATAATAGAGAAGAAGATAAAATATATTACTTCCTACCCTGGCAATTATTGCTGATAAGAGCAAGATCTTTCTTTTTCTCTTTTACCTGCCTGTCCCTCACTCTCTTGAATCCTCTCTTCCCTTAAATAAATAATTTCCTAAAATTGTGAAAGTTCTTTCCTCCAGTAAATAGAAAATAAGAGCAATTTTATATTTAAAAACTAATAAAAGAATAGATACCTTGTTATATTCATTCTGCAGATTTACGAGAAATAACTGGATATTTTTTTCTATTATTAGGAACTCTCCCAAAGCAATTTGTAGATAATTCAGAAAAACCTTTTACTTTATTGTGATTAAAATTTCATTTTAATTTTATGTTTTATTTAATTTTGTTGTTGGGTTTTGTTTTGCACTATTATGAGATTTATTGTAAATTGTAAAATAATTAATTACCTTCTGATGTCTATATGAAATTAGACCCTTCCTATCTGCCACCCATGAAAAGTCTGTTGATATTCCACTAACCAAATATCCCTCTTACTTTTTCCTACTATTTCTTCTCCCATACCTCCCTGGCAATTTATAATACCTTTTTACTGACTCTAGGAGTTAAATTTATTATTTTTTTACTAGTTCATTTGTTTCATTCATATTCTTCTTATGAGTGAATTCAATTGGTAAATGTATTTTGTTTTTTATTTCACTTAACATTATTACTTTGACACCTATCCATTTTGTCCAACCAAAGCACAATTTCATCTTTTTAATGGCAGAATATTATTCCAACAGAATTTTTATCCAGTCATTTGACAGTAACTGCAATTTAGAATTGATACCACATTTTAGCTATTAATTAGACAAATACCTCTAGAAATACAGAAATACAAATATAACTTCAAAATAGTACTTTCATAATCTTAAAATATATGCTAGTAGCAGTTTTGATAGATCACAATAATTTACATTATACATGTGCATGCATATATATGTATATATGTAATATTAAGGATTTTCTATATTGTTTTCCATACTTTACTTATTCCCGCTATGTCTTAAAACTTTTAAATAATAAAATATTTAAGTAACTTGTAAGGAGGCCAGAGTGATATCACAGTGGATGATATTTGCTTTGCAAGGCAGCCCAACCAGGATGGAACTGGTTCAGTTTCCGGCATCCCATATGGTCCTCTGAGCCTGCCAGAGCAACTTCTGATCTCAGAGCTAGGAGTGACCCCTGATCACTAGGAATGACCCCTGAGCATCACCGGGTGTGGCCCTAAAAAAGCAAAACAAAACAAAAATAAAATAAAAACCCAAGAAAAATTTGTCTGTCTTTACTCACAAAGATACAGAAAATCTTAATGAATAAACTTCTGATATATATGTATGTATATATATATATATATATATATATATATAACCATATGCTATAGTCTATTCTTATAAACTTATGGTGTGTCAGACAAATGCCTGAAAAGTATTGTCTGTATATCTCAAGTTTGCTCATTTTTTCTAATAAAAATCACAGAAATGCTTTTATTTGTTGTACTCATCTCAATTCCATTCTTAAAAAAGTTCTCAAATCATAATCTTTTCCCTCTTGAGATTTTGACAAAATATAGTACCTATGTTGTAATATTATTCCCATATGATCAGACCAAATTTCAAATCTACTTGATAATTTGCCTGTGGTTATTGCAAATTTATATAGTGGAGCTACAGCAATATTTGTATAGTAAAACTTTAAAAATGACTAACTTAACCCCGACATAGCAATTTTTTTCTAAAATGATTTAGCATAATGTCCTTTCCAAAACTTTTAGTTCATTATAATTGTTCTTCTTGTATACTTTTTATGTTAGTCAAATAAATAATGTAACTAAGAAAATTTCATATGAAGACTAGAAAGATAGTATATGGGGAAAGTGCTTGCTGTGGGTGTGGTTGATGCTTATTATATCCCAGACACCACACATGTTTTTCCAAACACTGTCAGAAGCAATGTGTCTTAGCATGTGCCTCCTCTCCTTCCAATTACACACATACACAAAATCTTACTTGGGTTATATTTCCATGAGGCGATTTCACACATTGTATGGATCCCTGAGTTTAATACTTGTCACCATTTGGTGGATATGGCCTTTTGAACCCTAGCAACTCTTGACTTGACCCCTAAATAAATCACCTTTACTTGTATCAAAATACTCTTATTCCCAAAAATATTCTTATTTACCTCTTACCTTAATCATTCTCTGTGCTTTACTTTTTCAAGTTACTCTTTCTCCAATAAAGCAGTATGTGTAATCTTCCAAAGTTATAGCTTTTAAAGACTTTATACTCTCAAACCTTTAATTTATAATATGACTTTAGAAGAATCATGTTTGTTATGATTATTATTTATATACTTGTAGGGTACTTATCTGAAACCCACCCATTTCTGGGAGGGGTCTTGGGAACCAGATAATAGGTGTGACCTTACTTGCAAAGCCCGGCCCATTCCTGGGAGGGGTCTTGGAATAGGTAGATAAACCCGGAAGCCAAGGGATTAAGGGGCTTTTGCCTTTTGGCCCTGCTGGGCTCTCTGAGGGAGATGGCTGAAAGAGGATAAGACGCAGGGCAAGCCTAGAATGGCTGTATGCTTGAAAGGTTATGAGTAGGCCACACACATGTGGTGGCTAGGGCCTAAATAAAGATGATTCTTCCTGAAGCCTGCCTGTGAGTGAGTCTTGATTACGCCGATTACCTGGGCCTGGAACCCGCCGGCTGCATGGGGGTTGCTGAGCCACGTGGCCTGGGATGGCAGACAGAGAAATCCACCTCCATTCATCGCCATCCAGCACCATCCTTAATTATTTAACTCAACATATACTTATGGAAAATATGCCACTTTCACCTCTGCAATTTCTCTAACCATACAGAAGATTTTATATTTTTTTCCCTGGTGGATACTCTTCTATGTATTATTCAACACCCAGTACGACATAAATGGCAGGCTCAAAAGGCATTATTAGTTTAAGAGGTTATTTATAAACATAGGAGGAGTAGGAGGGGACAACAGTAGAGATGGGAAGGATCTCAAGTTAACAGTAAGGTGAAACTTTCTCTATTTCTAGAACTAGTAGTAATAAATAATAAGGTTAGCAGAGTTTGAAAAAATTCTAACTGTGGAAGCATGCATCCAGTACCATTTTGGCTTCAGAAAAGAAGTGTAACAGGGTAATCAAAGGATAGCAGAAATTTTAATCTCCTGCAGATAACAGGCACTAGAAAGTCTCCTATTCTTGCTTCAGTCTTCTATTTCTTGCACTTACACTCCTAGTTGGAAGCCTAAGATCTTTGGTGCTTCACCATACTCAGGTCATTTTCCTGGTACCAAGATTGAGAGAGAGGATTTGAATAAGTGAAGATGATCTTACTGATAATTTATCTAGTCTCACAACGATACTGTCATTTATCTAAGTTATATTAACCCTGTTTTATGGCCACGGAAGTTTATTTTTTGCCTATAGGTCACATATATTTTGACTAGGCGAGCCAAAAATTTGAAACACTTTTTCTCTGAAAATTGTATTCTCAATTACTTCAACTCAACTACCCAATGGATAGCTTTCTTTTCATTTTTAGGACAGAAGCCAATACACCGATAATCTCTTCTTAGAGCTTTTCCCCATTCCTCGGCTTTCATTTTTTTTGCCTTCACATAGTTGGAGAGAATTACAGAGTTGTGTGATCATTGTCACTTTCACTAGGATGCAAAGTACCAGTGCAGTACTCTTCTCTTTTTTTTATTGTAAGAAATTATTCAAGAGACAAAATTGATTAACATATTGAGGTGAACTAGCATAACATAATATAGTAACATAACATAACATATAATATAATATAATTAATATAATATAATAATACATGTAAGTCAAAGAACATTTCTGATTAAAACACAATATTTTTGATCATAATGGCTTACATATCTTTCACAGTAGTATCTTAGGTACATATTAACATTGAACCAGGGGAATACTCATCACCAAATATGTCATCCCCCCATCCCAGTTCTCTTTCTGCAACCCATATCCCCCACCATCACCCCCCGGGCTGCTAGAGTAGGTGGTCCCCTCTTTGTCTAGCTTACTATTAGTGATCATATATCTGTTTGGTCCTGTTACCCTCCCTTGTTTCCCCCTCCATTTAAGAAGCGGAGCTAGATAAATCTAGTTACGTGGTTTTGTTTGAAGGAAAGAAAAGCAATAGATTAGGGTACAAAATAAGAAAAGAAAAAAAAAAGTCAAATACACTGAAAATGGGCCGAGTACTTCTAGAGGCTTTTAGCCTCAGTTTGAGAGAGGGTGTGAAAAAGGTAATTGAAACACCACAATAATACAGAAAGAAATATCGAATTAAATATCCAGTGAGCACTACTGAAATAAGGACAAGCACGACTCAATAGTCTTGGTTCTGAAATCAAATCATGCTGGAGTGCAAAAAGAAAGAGAAAGATAAGATAAAATAAAACAAAATAATATTGGAGACATCAACTTCAATCTCTACACCAAAATAAAGATGTCAAAAAAATCGATCAATCGATAAATAAATATGTGGAAAAATGATTGTTCTCTGCTTTTTTTCCTTTTCTTTCCCCCCTGCATAGGCACAGTAACTATTGGGGATATTGTAGAGGGAATTCCCTTGGCCTAGGAGATACAGTATTTCTCTACCCCTGACATATACTGTCATGGGATTAACTATAGACTCCTTGCATGATGATTTATTCTCCCCTTGGCGCTTTCGTGGTGTATGGAAGACTTCTGCTTCGTCTTGGATAGTAACATCAGACCTCTGTATCTAGTGATCTTGGTGACTGTGCAGCTCAAGTAATGGAGCTTATGATGAAGTCTTTCTTTGTGGTTCTAGCAGTTATGCTTCTTCAGTGTCGTCTTAATCCATCTTCTGTAGTTGGTGGTCTTGGTCATTATGTTGCTCCTAGCATGGAGCCTGGGATAAGGTCTTTCGTTATGTTTTCGGAAGACCCGTTCAGATGCGGTTTCTCAGTCAGACCTCTGGAATCAGAAATCATGTTTGTTGAACAAATCGTAGACCAAAAGCTAGGCTAGAGCTTTTTGTTGCTGTTGTTGTTGTTGTTGTTTGTCCTAGGATGCGTACTGTCCAGTCCTGGTTGTAATAACCAGTCATCTGTATATAGCGATCTTGGCTTTTGCACAGATCAAAGGGTGACATGTTTTCTGATTTTGTTTTATCGTTAGTTGTTGAGGAAGGACAACTTGCTCTTAGATCAATTTGTTCCCATTTCCTCATTGTCAGGTTATCAGTTTAGAACTGGTGCATGGTGGTGTCAGAGCAGCATTGCGAATGCCCTGGAGGGGATTTGGCTCCTGGAGCTGTTGTGGAGAACTCTGTCGTTTATATGTCTGGGATCTAGGAATCAAAGCTGACCGGTCGATGTCTAGTTCCCTAGAGCCCAAGTTGTTTCCACATGACATACATTCAGGGTGGGAGATGTCCCTGTGTTTTAAACAAGTATGAGTTCTTATCCCTAGTAGATAAGAGCTTATTTTACACGTACAATTTCCCTTTTGTTTAATATGTCTTTGCAGGAGGAAGTGGTGCTACATTATATTGCTGGTGGATTTGGGGGTGGAGAGAAAAGAAAACAGACACCAGGCAAAAACAAAGAATGTATATGCTCACACATATCTAAAGGAATAAAAGTTTCTTTAAAAAAAAGATTAAATAAAAGACGTAATTATAAAAAAAGACATAATTAGAGGAATAAAGTGGGGCCCGGAGAGATAGCATGGAGACAAGGCATCTGTAAGGACGGTGGCTCAGATCCCGGCATCCCCCATGGTCCCCCGTGCCCTCCCAGATCCAGGAGCACCCTCCGAGTGCCGCCAGGAGTGACCCAAAAGAAGCAAAAACAAATCAAATCAAATAACAAAAACTAAAACAAAACAATACAAAACAAACAAACAAAAGAAACTAACAAGAATAAAAAATAAAAGAAAAAAGAAAACAAAACAAAGAAAAGGGGAGAAAGTGATACCGGAGATCACTTTACATTTGGGGAGAAACAGGATAACAGATTCTGTTATATAGGTCTATACTTATGATGAAAGTATAGGCCTCCCCATTGTCTTCTGAGATTTCCTTGTGAGGTGTGGGGTCCAGGCAGGAGAGTCTTGGGTAGAGATCTTGTAGTGGGGGTCCTTTGGAGCTAGTTCCGATATCAAGCCACAGTCCACATTAGAGAGAGGTGATTAGGAGGGCCACACTGCATGGGTCAGTCGGGGTGTTGGTTGTATTTTCTTGCCGGGAGCAAATCTTCAGATTTGAAAGATTACCATATATACCAAGAGTATGGGGTGCAATTATTCAGATTTTGAATATTGCCTACCTGTTGTGATCAAAACAACTTTTTTCCCTTATTTTTGGGGCCACACCTGGTGGGTGCTCACTCCTTGTTCTGCCCTCAGAAATTATTCCTGGCATGCTCAGGGGACCATATGGGATGCTGGGGATCAATCCCAGATTTGTCGTGCTTCAGCCACATGTAAGGTGGTGCTATTTTTCCAGCCCCCTAAAACAATTATTATTAGCAGATTTTAAAGAGATAAGAAATTCTTTTTTTTTTTTTTTTTTTTTTTGGTTTTTGGACCACACCCTGCGGTGCTCAGGGGTTACTCCTGGCTGTCTGCTCAGAAATAGCTCCTGGCAGGCACGGGGGACCATATGGGACACCGGGATTCGAACCAACCACCTTTGGTCCTGGATAGGCTGCTTGCAAGGCAAACGCCACTGTGCTATCTCTCCGGGCCCAGAAATTCTTTTTATCAAGAGAGAAATAGGTAACTTTATCATAGGCCAATAGAGCCTGCTGCATATTATTGACATAGTATTATTTTTATTCCTTTCTTAGTTTTCTTGCTCAAAGTCCAAAACATAATATTTTGATTTTGTTTATTACTTTTAATGTTATTTCTCAGTTTTTTAATTAAAATTCCTGAAAATATTTTTTACCTATCTTATATAATGATGAAGAACATGAAAAAAGTATAGCCACTGATGTTTCATGAGGCATTCAAAATTTACCTTAATCATTTCTTTCACATTTTTCTTCCCCATGATAAGTAGGAGTTTGAGAGTAATAACTTCTTAATCAAGTTTTCACAATTCACTGTCCTATCTGTCTGGAATATTGGCATTATATTATATTCTCAGTAAATGCAATAAAGACCATTTATAGTACCCCACCATCAATCTTTAAAAATCTATTGCAATTTTCAATTACTACATTAATATTATATCAGTTTATCAATGTTCCAAATCTTTCATTTTTCTCAGGCTTCTAAAAATAGCAGGATATTTACATACATTCAGTTTTAGAAAGGTTTTATTATCAATTACATTACACATTTTAGGCATACATGTAAAATAATAGTTATATTTCCACTCATAATTGATTTAATATTTAAAATTACCCTTGGTAGTAATTCAATATTTTCTTTAAATTGCAAATAAAATGAAGATAGAAATATTGTCCATTCAAAGAAAACTATACATGATACTCTAGCAGGGATCTGAAACTCAATTTACCTGGGCAAAGTCGGGGTGATCCTCGAGTGCAAAGTCAGTAGTAAACCTTGAACATTGGGGGTGTGACCCAAACAACTAAAACAAAACAAAACAAAAAAAGATTTCTCTAGAGCAGGGCCACAAAATGTTGTACAGAGGGTCATTTGCAGCCCGCGGGCCTTGAGTTTGAGACCTCTGCTAAAGAAATATACCTACCATACTATACATTAGAATACAGCCATTTATATTGTACAAAGTCCAATAACAAACTTAAATATTAATCTCTAAGTGGATCAAACCATTTCTTCAAGAAGTTTGAACCCTCTTGTATTTGAGATTTTAGTCTAATTAAAATTTCAGAGAATAATTGCTTAAACATCCTTTGCTATATATATACTCTCATACATTTCTGTTGTACCTGGAAACTTCTGGAAGATCATTTCTATACCTCACAATAAAAGTGAGACAGAATAGGGAGATAAAGTTATATGAAAAATGTAATTAAGTGTCGGGGCCAGCGAGGTAGCGGTAGAGGTAAGGTGTCTGCCTTGCAAGCGCTAGCCAAGGAAGGACCGCAGTTCGATCCCCAGGCGTCCCATATGGCCCCCCCAAGCCAGGGATAATTTCTGAGCGCTTAGCCAGGAGTAACCCCTGAGCATCAAATGGGTGTGGCCCGAAAAAACAAAAAAAATGTAATTAAGTGTTGAGCATGTGGTATGTTATGAATTGAATGCATTGCTTTCTAGTAAGTATCCTGACATTTACTGAATGTTTTCAATTTACAAGACTTTAGGGCAAATACTTTTGTGCATTATCCTATTTAATCTTTATAAGCATTGAATAGGATAAGAAAGTGTGTGTACTAATGCTATACATGACAATTTGAAGCTTAGTGTGATTAAGGAGTCCCTTATGGACAAAAATTTTACAAACTTTAAATATTAACTCAAACAAGGACTTCATTTGTATAAAAAATCCTGCCCTTAACCAGTTTGTCCTTATTTTCAAACTTCAACACAAAGTCATAGTTCATGAATAGCTACCATTGTTTTCATTATTTCTAGTGTTCATTATTTCTAGTGTTTCAAGACTTTAAGTGACTCATTGAGTCACTACAGTCAATACAGTCAAGAGAGGACAAAGCTAGATTTGAGACCCTTAATTATCCCCAATGGGACTGGAAATTTGAATGAAGTCACCTAGAAAAAAATCAGATATTATTTTCATTGCACTTAGTTAAAGTTTTAGATGTGTAAAGTATATCTACAGGAAAAAGCAAAAGCATCATCATTGATAGTAGATGCTTACCTGGACAGTTTGCTTCTTTTGATCATGCTGTTACTCACAAACCTACACTGGCTTGGTGATTTCATTAGTTCGTTTGTTTGTGGCTACACAAAGCAGTGCTCAGTAGTCACTCCTGGCTCTGCACTCAGGAATCACCCCTAGCAGTGCTCATATGAAATGCCAGAAATCAAACCTGAGTTGGTCTCATACCACTGTTCTATCACTACAGCTCCAAGGTGATTTCATTTTTAAAGTATTTATCAGTCCTATTTAGAAAGAACATTTGTTACTGGCTTTTTTATTTTAAATATCACACTAGCTTGGAGAAATTTACACAAAAATACTCAAGGTTATGAGATAAAACACCTTTAAGAACTTGATTGTGTTTATAAATCTTAACTTCAAAAGCCAACACTTACAATTTTCCATGAGCAGAGTCTTAAAACATAATAAAGGTAGAGTATGACCCTCATGCTCTTTCCATATTTCTCTGCAATGTTCCATCTTCTCCCCATATTCAGTTATTATAGCTTGAGTGTTTGATCTATTTTATGTATATTTTATTTTTATTATTGTCAAAGATATTACAGAACATCTTTACAACAATGCATATTGATTATCTCACATTTCTTGAATCTTAGCACAGTTTTGCAAGGTTTCAGCCCATCATGTGACTAATCTCCATCCAGGTAGACTCAAACTCTTAAGCTACAGGACTAGTAGGTAGTTAACAGAATTTATTTCCTTGCAATTGAAGAAGTAGTGTTCCAGGTTCTTTGGTAACTTTGACCTGCTTTATCAACTGAAGGTCAAATTGCAGTACTTTCTCAATTCTTCTCAGGCCCTCTAATAATGTGTCAGCTAGGTCATTCAATACCAGCAAGGAAAAGCTTGAGACTCTAGCACTACATTCACAGACTTTTAATCATCCTACCCTTTACTTCATTCCATCTGTTAAAAGCAAAATCCATAATCCACTCCCAGCTGAGGTCAGCAGATTTCACAAAATTACAAATACAGACATATAGATTTTTACCCTGTTCAGTTTTAATTATATTTTTCATTACTGAGTATATTTTGTTTCTTCTTACAAATTAAAGATTTGAAGCAACTGCAAATAGTATATATAAATGTTGGTACTTTTTACACTAGCATGTTTTCACTTGGTATTTTGTGTCACATTTAAGACAGTTGTATACCTTTTTTAAAGATGCAACACTATGGTACACTTATAAGATTGCAGTATAGTGTAAGCATAGCTTTACGTAATATTTATATATTATATATTCATATATATGAAGTAAAAAACATTTGGAACTTACTTTACTTCATATTCACTTCATTACAACAGTTTGGGACCAAAGCCACACTATGTCCAAAGTATGCTTCTACCAGAAGCAAGGTTTCATGGAATTTAGCTAAAATTGTCCTACACAGTACAAAACAGAAACAGATCAATTCTTTTTTTTTTTTTTTTTTTTTTGGTTTTTGGGCCACACCTGGTGGTGCTCAGGGGTTACTCCTGGCTGTCTGCTCAGAAATAGCTCCTGGCAGGCACGGGGAACCATATGGGACACTGGGATTCGAACCAACCACCCTTGGTCCTGGATCTGCTGCTTGCAAGGCAAACGCCGCTGTGCTATCTCTCTGGGCCCAAACAGATCAATTCTAAACCTGGTGCATTTCAAACACTATAACCTTTTACTAGTATCAGGGTAAAAATCCATGAGTTTTCTGGGACACCAATTTTAGCCATCAGTAGTTATTCGTTGTTTAGGGAACCCCCCTCTATCCCCTGCTATCAAAATTTCATCAGAGACATCTTCAACAATTTAAATAAATTTTTGGTTACTAACTGAATACTGATAGTGTCTATACATAGGAATGGTTTTGATTGAGAGATCAGATAATTGTAAAAATGTAACTTTCTTTTTTATTTATAATATCTTTATTTAAGCATCTTGATTACAAATATAATTGTGATTAGGTTTCAGTTCACCAGTGCAACATTCCCACCACCAATGTCCCAAATCTCCCTCCATCCCACCCCACCCCCACCTGTACTCTAGACAGGCTTCCAGTTCCCTCATTCATTTACATGGTTATGGTGGTTCTCAGTGTAGTTATTTCTATAACTGCACTCACCACTCTTTGTGGTGAGCTTCATGAAGTGAGCTGGAAGTTCCAGCCCTCCTCTCATTGACTCAGGATTGTTGCAAAAATGACTTTTATTTTTCTTAAAACCCATAGGTGAGTGAGACTATTCTGCGTCTCTCTCTCTCCCTCTGGCTTATTTCACTCAGCATGATAGGTTCCATGTACATCCATAGTATAGGAAAATTTCATGACTTCATCTCTTGACAGCTGCATAATATTCCATTGTGTATATGTACCACATTTTCTTTAGCCATTCATCTGTTGAAGGGCATCTTGGTTGTTTCCAGAGCCTGGCTCTTGCGAATAGTGCTGCAATAAATATAGGTGTGAGGAAGGGGTTTTTGTATTGTATTCTTGTGTTCCTAGGGTATATCCCTAGGAGTGGTATAGCTGAATTGTATGGGAGCTCGATTTCCAGTTTTTGGAGGAATCTCCATAACGCTTTCCATAGAGGTTTGACTAAATGGCATTCCCACCAGCAGTGGATAAGAGTTCCTTTCTCTCCACATCCCCGCCAGCACTGATTGTTGTCATTCTTTGTGATGAGTGCCAATCTCTGTGGTGTGAGGTGGTATCTCATCATTGTTTTGATTTGCATCTCCCTGATGATTAGTGATAAGGAGCATTTTTTTCATGTGCCTTTTGGCCATTTGTATTTCTTTTTTTTATCAAAATATCTGTTCATTTCTTCTCCCCATTTTTTGATGAGATTAGATGTTTTTTTTCTTGTAAAGTTCTGTCAGTGCCCTGTATATTTTGGAGATTAGCCCCTTACCTGATGGGTATTGGGTGAATAGTTTCTCCCACTCAGTGGGTGGCTCTTGTATCCTGGGCAGTATTTCTTTTGAGGTGCAGAAGCTTCTCAGCTTAATGTATTCCCATCTGTTGATCTGGTTTCCACTTGCTTGGAGAGTGCAGTTTTCTCCTTGAAGATGCCTTTAGTCTCAATGTCATGGAGTGTTTTACCTACGTGTTGTTCTATATACCTTATGGTATCAGGCCTGATATCTAGGTCTTTAATCCATTTGGATTTTACCTTTGTACATGGTGTTAACTGGGGGTCTATGTTCGCTTTTTTGCAAGTGGCTAAACAGTTCTGCCAGCACCACTTGTTGAAGAGGTTTTCCCTGCTTCACTTAGGAAAAATGCAACTTTCATGTTCCCCGGTCTTGTTGACATTACTCTGAGCTATTGTTGGATTCTTCTAAATCTATACTGATTTTCCCTTTTTTGATAAAGAACAAGCAACAAAACAAAACAAAACAAAACAAAAAGCACCTATAGGAAAATTGTTGGAGTGGAAAAGAGGTTTTGACCAAATAGCAATTGGTGCATTGTGGGTCAGGAACTCAACTAAGAATCGTAATTATGCTGAAAGGTCAGAAATAGGCCATAAAATCTTACTGTCTTTTCCTTGTGATATTGTAGATATAATTAGTATGTCAGTACTATAGGCTTTAACACAATTGTAACCATGTAATTTAAGGTATAATAAAGGTTAATTATAAGAATAAATTAATAACATCCCTAAAAAGACAGAAAAACCTTTCTGAAAAAAACATGGAGCTGTATTAATTGTTGGTATTTTAAAGCCAATAAAATTCATCTATATACGTATGTGTGTATGTATGTATAACTAGCTACTTAATTTGATGAACTAGTCCTCAGTTCATAACACTAATATTAACATTAAACATTGTATATTTGAATACTCAAGGAATATTAATTTTTTTATTTAGATTTTTTTCAGAGAAAGCAAATTTTGCATATTTTCTTAAAGATTTTTTAAAATTTTCATTTCATCAAGGAAAAATACTTCTATAATTAAGTCACAGTATGGCCACAGGACATATGCAGCCTTTACTACTTCATTCTTATTTTATCTCAACTTACTTTTCCTCTTGCTTTCTCTATTTCAACCATGCTTTCCTGTGGCTCCTGAAGCACACGAGGTAACATTTAAACCAGACCTTTGCTTTTGCTATGTTACCTTTTTGGATTAGGGGCGGCATTTTCCCAAGGGGGGGCTCATAAGACCTGGAATTGCTCCAGACAATCCAGGGCCTGAAGACGTTGCTATAAACCTATGATGCCAGGGTTTACCTGGGTCATCTCATTAGTCAATGGGGACCCTCCAAAGTTGCACCTGGCAATGTTCAAAAAATAATAGTTGTTGTGGTAAAACTAGGATTGGCAACATATAAGAGTAATTCCTTAACATTTGCAGAATACCTTTGACTAGTCATTTTGCTTTTTAAAAAATAAGAACATGGTAATAAATATAAATTTTCTTAGAATTATTAAAGATTCTTCTTTTCTTGATGCCAAGGAATTAGATTGTTTTAAAATATTTAAAATTGTTTTAAAAGTATCAAGTGACTAAAACATTTTTCATTTTTGATAGTTGAATATTAAATATCCATCTTCCATGCTCCATCTTCTATACCACCATTTATATTTAATTTAATTCTATTTACTGATTTATTGTAGTAAAATTAAATATAAAAATAGTATCTATTTGGGACAGGAGAGATAGCATGGAGGTAAGGTGTTTGCCTTGCATGCAGAAGGTCGGTGGTTTGAATCCCAGCATCCAGTATGGTCCCCCAGCCTGTCAGGAGTGACTTCTGAGCATAGAGCCAGGAAGAACCCCTGAGCACTGCTGGGTGTGACCCAAAAACTAAAAGAAAAAATAGTATCTATTTATGATACAAGTTATAAGTACACATTTTTAGAAATATATATGCATTGTGAAGTAATCAAAAAATCAAGGATATTAAATAATCATTACTCACATATAGTTACACATATTACATCTATTTATTTCATTATTGGTAAAACACATAAAATCTACATTCAGCAAATTTTTAAATTTCAAATATGAAAGAGCATATTGTTAACTCCAGAAATGATAAACTTAGATTTTATGAACTTACATAGCTAAAATTTATACCCAGTAACCTACATTCTGAATTTGATAAAATCAAATACTTCATGTTGGTGAAATTATGGGGTGTTGCCGTTCTGTTGCTATATGATTCCACTAATTATGATCTTGCTGACATTCATCAATATTGTCACAAATTTTTCCTCCATTTTAAAGTCTCACATACTGACATGTATGCACCACATTTTAAAAAAATACTTGAAGATGGACACATATCTTCTAAGCTATTGCAGCTACATTGTTGCAGGTATTATGAACAGAGCTAAAATAAATGTGTTAGGAAAAATGTACTTTTCAAATTCTGGTGTAATACTTTTGAATATGCATTTAGAGAAATGCTTTCCTAGTAGTATGCTGAAGTCTCCATACTGTTTTCCATAGTAGTTCTTTCAATTTTCATATGAAAAGGTAAGAGACTTGTGTAAGAGTTCCTATTTCTCTATACCCTTACCAAAAATATCTTACCTTTGCACATGCTTTTTAATAGCATATTTTTAATAACATATTTTTATTTCTCTTGACATGTTTCATTTCCTTACTTTTTCTTTTTATCATTCTTTATCAGGCATTTCGTTTCCTCTATTTTGTAGATTTGCCTTCCTACTGTTTTTATTTCTAGTTGGTGATAAATGAGTATGAAATGAGAATATAGGAGCTACAGTATCACACATTTCTCTATAAAATTCTCTACTTTTATATTTTAAATTGAATCACCATGCGATAGTTGTAAAGTTGTTCATGATTGTGTTTCTGTCATACAATGTTCAACATCCCCCTTGGTTCGCCTGTGCACATTTCCCTCAATCATGCTAAATCTCCAGTTTCCTTCTTACCCTCCCCCTACTTTTTCCACTGTCTTCAATGACAGGCATTTTTCTTCTCTCCCTCTCTCTATGTCCCCTTTCTCTTTCTCTGTCTCTATCTCTTTTTCTCTATCTCCTCTCTCTCTCTCTTTCACACACAAACTACCTTTTTCCATACGGACTCTGTGGTTTGTAATATTGTTACTGGGGTATCTTGGAGATAACTTTATCTCCTAAAATTCTCTATATTATGATACCATACCTTATATATGCTTCATAATCTAGTTTAGTGACTCTTAACTTACTGGTTATTGGAGTTATACTGTTTTGCTTTGTTTCTATAGCTTTTAAAACTTAAACATTGAATCAAGTGTTAATATAAGCAGCATCTTAAAAAAGAGTGTTACCAATGTCAAAATAATATGCAATAAAAATGACAAAGTAGCAATCTGTTTGTTGTTGAAATTTCTATTATACTTAATCTCATTAACCCTGGAAGAATTTCACAGATTGTGTTTATATTTCTCCACTTCTATCAGTTTGCTTTTTACATTTCACTAAACTTGGCCAATCAAAATAAAATGTTTATTAAGTTTCTTTGCTGTGTTTGAATTTCTCTTCAGACAATAAACAGGAAAAAGGTCTATATATCCATATCAAATTAGAGAA